>NW_025319038.1:6190000-6205000 GCF_017639315.1 Drosophila ananassae
TAATATAACACTTACGTTTCAACTATATTATCTTAATAATATAATTTATACAAATATAATATATAATTGTATATTATACAGGTAGGCCGACACCACCTACCATATATACCTTTTTGACACAGCTTACGTAAAACCGGTCATTTATCTATACATTTTCTCCCTCCGTCAAATTTCTCATATACTTCATATATTTTCATATATGTCGTATATATATGAATATTTTCATATCCATATAAAAATATTTTTATATTTAATATTTGATGAATATTATTTCTATATTCATATAATTTCTTTATTTTCATATAAATAGCGGACTTATATCAATATTAGCTCATATCGATATAATAATGTTTAATATATTTAATATAATATATTTCATATATTATATAGGTAGGCTGACACCACCTACCATATATACCTTTTTGACTACGCTTTCGTAAATTGTGGTATTTTTTGTACTACGGATAGATATCCATATTTTAATATTTTCATATCCATATAAAAATATTTTAATATTTAGTATTTGATGAATATTATTTCTATATTCATATAATTTCTTTATTTTCATATAAATAGCGGACTTATATCAATATTAGCTCATATCGATATAATAATGTTTAATATATTTAATATAATATATTTCATATATTATATAGGTAGGCTGACACCACCTACCATATATACCTTTTTGACTACGCTTTCGTAAATTGTGGTATTTTTTGTACTACGGATAGATATCCATATTTTAATATTTTCATATCCATATAAAAATATTTTAATATTTAGTATTTGATGAATATTATTTCTATATTCATATAATTTCTTTATTTTCATATAAATAGCGGACTTATATCAATATTAGCTCATATCGATATAATAATGTTTAATATATTTAATATAATATATTTCATATATTATATAGGTAGGCTGACACCACCTACCATATATACCTTTTTGACTACGCTTTCGTAAATTGTGGTATTTTTTGTACTACGGATAGATATCCATATTTTAATATTTTCATATCCATATAAAAATATTTTAATATTTAGTATTTGATGAATATTATTTCTATATTCATATAATTTCTTTATTTTCATATAAATAGCGGACTTATATCAATATTAGCTCATATCGATATAATAATGTTTAATATATTTAATATAATATATTTCATATATTATATAGGTAGGCTGACACCACCTACCATATATACCTTTTTTTTTTAGTCGCGATCGAACCTCCGAACGGAGCAGACGTGCCTGCTGTGCGCTCCGAACAAAATTTCACAAAGTGGTGAAATACGCGTCGGAACTCAATTCATCGGAATTTAGTGCCCCTTGTGCGGGAATAAAACTAATAATTAGTGCGTTAAAAATTTAGTTTAAACTATTGAACTAAATTTAGTGACAGTGACACTCATAATTCTACAGAAAACAAGTTTTTCTGTGTACGAACAAAATTTCACAAAGTGGTGAAATACGCGTCGGAATTCTTCGGAATTTAGTGCCCCTTGTGCGGGAATAAAACTGAAAAGCCGAACTAATTAGTGACAGTGACACTCTAAGGATAGCGATTATCCCAGAAAATTAGTTTTTCTTAGTGAAAATCATCCCCCACGTGTGTGAAAAATTTTCCAAGAACCGCCATTTCTCAGAAATTAATACTTGTGCCTCAAACTCGAACTCAAACCTGCGGTTCGAACCAACTGGTTTGTCGAACATTTTGGTTCGAACCAACTGACGCGTCGAACATTTTAAGTTCGAAACAACTAGCGCCTCGAACATCTTAGTTCGAACGGACTGGCGTCTCGAACATTAGGTTCGAAGTTGAACTTTAACTTTAACGCGATCAAACTCGAACTCCACCGTATCTATATAAGTGGAACTGCTGCGCTTTGGGCACTTTTAAAACCCAAAGTCGCGGCAAACCATCAACATGAACAAACCCGGCAAAAACTGGCAATCCCCGAAAGTGAAGCAGCCTAGAAAAAAGGCAAATTCTACGAACTTCATCAGCGACATGTCCAGCGAATCCGAACCAGGAGAAGTCAGGCGCAAGTCTGCTAGAAAACTAAACGATGACGAACCCAGCACCAGCGAGGCAGCCAGAGCGCTTTTGACAAGGCTGAAGAACAACTCATTTGCCCTTCTGTCAGATGATGACGAAAATTTTGGATCCGATTCTGATGACGACATGGACGATCAGTCATCGACGTCGAAGAAGGACGAGGAACCCCGGAAAGCCCCCAAGACGATCAAACCACCGCCGATTTTCATCCCAGACGTGGAGAACATAGCCGGGCTAATTTCGTGTGTTGAGGCCGTTCTGGGCAAAGATAAAGACTTCACGTACAAAGCTGCCAGAAACAATCAGGTGAGGGTTATGATGCCGGATAAGGAGTCATATACTGCCCTAAAATCCATACTTGACAGTGAAGAAAAAAGGTACTACACCTTCCAGCATAAAGAGGACAGAGCCTACAGAATTGTAGTGAAAGGACTACATCATTCCACCGACATCGACCAGATCAAGAAGGATTTCCGGCGCCAAGGTTACGTAGTCCGAGATGTGCGCAATGCCATAGGGCACATTTCGAAGACCCCGCTACCGATCTTCTTCGTGAACCTCGAACCTTCCACGAACAACAAAGATGTGTTCAACGTAAAAAGGATCTGTCACTCCGTTGTGACAGTTGAACCGCCAAGAAATTTCCACGACGTGCCGCAATGTTATCGTTGCCAAGGTTTTGGACATAGCCAGCGGTACTGCAAGCTGACGCATCGCTGCGTGAAATGTGGTGAAAATCACAGCACAAGCGAGTGCAAAAAGACCAAGGAAGAAAAGGCAAAATGCGTCCACTGTCATGGGGCCCATCCTGCCTCCTACAAAGGCTGCCCGGCCTATAAAAAAGCTAAGGCCAGCATGGCCCCTAAAGAACCTCGTCCAGCTCAGTCACGCCGACTGGCTTTCCCACCTGCACAAAACTACCCAACGGTTGACACCTCAGCCAAAAGCTATGCCGATATAGCTAAAGAGGGAGCCTGGCCACAACAACAGCAACAAAAGACAGCAACCGAGACGCCACTAGCTGACCAGATGGCAGCCTTTATGACAAGGATGGAGAACCTACTCGAGAGAGTTATGGACAAAATGTTCGAGAGAATGACAACAATGATCAGCTCCATCCTCTCACAGGTATGCAGCAAGTAGGACTTCACGTAGCCTCCACAAGAAGACTAAAAAGGACTCACCCATTGGATCTTCGCCTTGGAGAAGATACACAATAAGCTACTCTATTAGTTCACCATAGTCAAGGAACAACCTAACTAATTTAATTTCTTAAGCTAAACATGACATGTAATTTCATCTTCTATTGTTAAGGAACAACCTAACTAATTTAATTTCTTAAGCTAAACATGACATGTAATTTCATTTTTATTTTCTATTGTTAAGGTACAACTATATAAACAAATGTTCATAGGCTAGCCATATATTGTTAACCAAAATTCTTCATGCCAAGGTACCAACACACTATTTAATTATTGTTCTCTCTAAGGACAGATCTTAAATAAAATCTCCGTTAATAACAAAAAAAAAAAAAAAAAATATATACCTTTTTGACTACGCTTTCGTAAATTGTGGTATTTTTTGTACTACGGATAGATATCCATATTTTAATATTTTCATATCCATATAAAAATATTTTAATATTTAGTATTTGATGAATATTATTTCTATATTCATATAATTTCTTTATTTTCATATAAATAGCGGACTTATATCAATATTAGCTCATATCGATATAATAATGTTTAATATATTTAATATAATATATTTCATATATTATATAGGTAGGCTGACACCACCTACCATATATACCTTTTTGACTACGCTTTCGTAAATTGTGGTATTTTTTGTACTACGGATAGATATCCATATTTTAATATTTTCATATCCATATAAAAATATTTTAATATTTAGTATTTGATGAATATTATTTCTATATTCATATAATTTCTTTATTTTCATATAAATAGCGGACTTATATCAATATTAGCTCATATCGATATAATAATGTTTAATATATTTAATATAATATATTTCATATATTATATAGGTAGGCTGACACCACCTACCATATATACCTTTCGTAAAATGTGGTATTTTTTATACTACGTATTTTCATATCCATATAAAAATATTTTAATATTTTCATATCCATATAAAAATATTTTAATATTTTCATATCCATATAAAAATATTTTAATATTTTCATATCCATATAAAAATATTTTAATATTTTCATATCCATATAAAAATATTTTAATATTTTCATATCCATATAAAAATATTTTAATATTCGTTATTTGGAAAAGTTTTATTTTGATTTTTATTTTTAAAAAAAGTTTAAATAGGGACAGTAGGAATCTCATGAATTGAATCATGCGCGTCACTAATATGATGACGAGTCAAAGGGCTATCAGGCAAAAGTTATTACAACTCCCGCCGTCCGTATATTACGGACTTATACTTTTATGAAAACAATTTTTTTTTTTTTTTTTTTTTTTTTTTTTTTCATTTTATATATATGATGATTTAATATTATATTAATATTATCAATACAGCAGAGACATTAATATTATCGTGTTAACATTTTGTATATTCAAATCCATTCATAAATTTTTGTACTTGGAAAAATTTTTAATATTTTTAAAAAAGTTTAGATAGGGACAGTAGGAATCTCATGAATTGAATCATGCGCGTCACTAATATGATGACGAGTCAAAGGGCTACCTGGCAAAAGTTATTACAACTCCCGCCGTCCGTATATTACGGACTTATACTTTGATGAAAAAAATTTTTTTTTTTTTTTTCATTTTATATATATGTTGATTTAATATTATATTAATATTATCAATACAGCAGAGACATTAATATTATCGTGTTAACATTTTGTATATTCAAATCCATTCATAAATTTTTGTACTTGGAAAAATTTTTAATATTTTTAAAAAAGTTTAGATAGGGACAGTAGGAATCTCATGAATTGAATCATGCGCGTCACTAATATGATGACGAGTCAAAGGGCTACCTGGCAAAAGTTATTACAACTCCCGCCGTCCGTATATTACGGACTTATACTTTGATGAAAAAAATTTTTTTTTTTCATTTTATATATATGTTGATTTAATATTATATTAATATTATCAATACAGCAGAGACATTAATATTATCGTGTTAACATTTTGTATATTCAAATCCATTCATAAATTTTTGTACTTGGAAAAATTTTTAATATTTTTAAAAAAGTTTAGATAGGGACAGTAGGAATCTCATGAATTGAATCATGCGCGTCACTAATATGATGACGAGTCAAAGGGCTACCTGGCAAAAGTTATTACAACTCCCGCCGTCCGTATATTACGGACTTATACTTTGATGAAAAAAAAATTTTTTTTTCATTTTATATATATGTTGATTTAATATTATATTAATATTATCAATACAGCAGAGACATTAATATTATCGTGTTAACATTTTGTATATTCAAATCCATTCATAAATTTTTGTACTTGGAAAAATTTTTAATATTTTTAAAAAAGTTTAGATAGGGACAGTAGGAATCTCATGAATTGAATCATGCGCGTCACTAATATGATGACGAGTCAAAGGGCTACCAGGCAAAAGTTATTACAACTCCCGCCGTCCGTATATTACGGACTTATACTTTGATGAAAAAAATTTTTTTTTTCATTTTATATATATGATATTTTTATATCATATTCATCTTGTCAACATTTTATATTTGCGCGTCACTAATAAGATGACGATGCATTTGGCTACCTGTAGCGCTCGAACGCTGTGCAATACACACTGCGTTATATATATATATATAAATAAATATATTTAAAAAAAAATATATATAATTAATATATATATACAACACTTTGTGTATATATTTTCGAATCATCAAGCAAAGGATAAGCTTCAGTGGATCGCAGTATGGCAGCTGCTCAACCACTTACAACACCTTGCCCGTTACAAAAGTCGTTTACAATTGATTCTAGGCTTTGTCATTGTATTAAATAATGTTTTCATATGTAACTAGCATGGCACCAGGTGATCAAAGATCCTCCCAATTTACTATGTTACAAATTACATTGGCATCACATCCATTGTCGTTTAAAATATAAATAATAAACTTTAAATGGTTTAGAAGCCATACAATGCAAATTGCCCCTTATTTATCATTGCAGTCCAGCACGGATACGACCTTAGAGGCGTTCAGGCATAATCCAACGGACGTAGCGTCATACCACTGTTCGCTCGAACAAGTATTGTGCCATTGGTCCGTACCTGCGGTTCCTCTCGTACTACGCAGGAATGCTGTCGCAACAACGTTTTGTCATTAGTAGGGTAAAACTAACCTGTCTCACGACGGTCTAAACCCAGCTCACGTTCCCTTGCATGGGTGAACAATCCAACGCTTGGTGAATTTTGCTTCACAATGATAGGAAGAGCCGACATCGAAGGATCAAAAAGCGACGTCGCTATGAACGCTTGGCCGCCACAAGCCAGTTATCCCTATGGTAACTTTTCTGACACCTCTTGTTAAAAACTCTTTAAACCAAAAGGATCGATAGGCCGAGCTTTTGCTGTCCCTGTGTGTACTGAACACCGAGATCAAGTCAGCATTTGCCCTTTTGCTCTATGTGTGGTTTCTGTCCGCACTGAGCTGGCCTTGGGACACCTCCGTTATTATTTGAGAGATGTACCGCCCCAGTCAAACTCCCTACCTGGCAATGTCCTTGAATTGGATCATACCTGAGTAATTGGAGTTATACCAAATTTTCAAATCAATAATACAATAAATGCATCTCTCATTAAAGAATTTGTTTGCGATTATATAACAAACTCGTGATACTTTGATCAAGAAGCTTGCATCAAAACCCAATACCATAAGATATAATAAATATATCCGTATAATGGCTAGGAAATGATACACGTTCCATTTAATCAAGTAAGTAAGGAAACAATAAGAGTAGTGGTATTTCATTGGCGATACCAAACCGAAGTCTAATATCTCCCACTTATTCTACACCTCTTATGTCTCCTTACACTGCCAGATTAGAGTCAAGCTCAAAAGGGTCTTCTTTCCCCGCTAATTATTCCAAGCCCGTTCCCTTGGCTGTGGTTTCGCTAGATAGTAGATAGGGACAGGTGTATGTCTCGGATCTCTCCGATCTTGTTTAACGTGGCGTGTTCCACACTGAAGGGATTACAACCACGGCACTCGAATATACCTACGAGTAGGCATATAGTGCATGGGCACGGATGGTACGCCTGCCAACGCCCCGGAATAGAAGCTATAGCAAATACATAGCAACTAGCCCGGTACCAATTTAAGTATCTGCGAGTCGGACAGAATACTTCCCCTTGGTGAGGAGCGAAGTGTATCTATCACCTCTACTGATCTATGGGTCACAGCGCCCGAGTTGTATAACGCAACTCCACGTCGAGTCCGAGGACTCTACCCGCGATTTGGGTATCAACCACAGCCACCACGATACTCCCACAAGGGGGCCTACCTCAAATGGTAGTGCTTGGACACTATCCAACCCGTGGTACCGAAGTTTGTGGGCTCGGTGACCCACCCCTTTAGCTCCGACAAGCTCGGATGGGGAACCTTGCCATATTAGTCGCCTCCTACGACAAGCTATGGGGAGCTGTGGCAGTATTCTTCGCCGCTACCACACGGCGAGAAAAATGGGCTACTGCAAGCCCCTCCTCCTCCGAAACACCTCCTCAGCAAACTCCGTGAGTCTTCTGGTCCTGTCGCCGCTCTCCAAGATCCTTCCAAATGTCCAGGTTCCGCCAACGTGCTGCAAACCGAGTCCATCGAGGTCTCGCAAGTCTGCATAAAGGGGGCAAGCACATAAAATGTGTTCCCAGTCCTCATTAGGATCGCCACATGAGCATGCAGCAGTATCGCTAAGGGCTCTTCTATGCAGAAATGCATTGAACGACCCGTGCCCTGTCAACAAGAATCCCGCGCGCATGGAGAACCCGAAATCCGGATTCCGATAGACGAACCCTGCATCTGGGATGAACTTGTGAGTCACCCGACCAGGCGAATCACCATCATCCCATCTGCTCTGCCAGTCCGACAGAAGGCATTCGTCTACCCGCGAGACTCGTTGCGTCCAGCTCAGACCTGAAAGGTCCTCGCCATAGAGCCAGTCGTCCCCCTCCAACGGGTATCCACGCTTCAACTTGTACTTGACGGCTATTTTCATAGCAGCCAAGTCAAGAGGCGGGGCTCCAGCAAGCACCTGCAGTGCCAGGGTTGACACTGTACGGCATACCGGGAGGCATCCTAAAAGGATCAGCCTCTGGCAGGCAAGAAGTCGCCTCCTAGCTACAACTTGCCTCGTCGTCACGACATACCACACCGAGGCACCAAATAGTGCACAAGGCACCATGAGTCCAGCATAAATGGTCCGCCTGGCCCGAGGACTGAATCCCCAGTCGACTCGCAGCACACGCGCCAATGCTTGTACGACTCCGGTCATTCGCTGACGCAGCGATGCGATGTGCATGAAGAAATTCATGCGCTCGCTGACCGTGATGCCAAGGTACCGGCAGCTGCGAACATATGGGAGATTTGCTCCGGCAGATCTCACCAACGGGGTGCGCGCGAGGGCTCCCTTCAGCAGCATAATCACCGTCTTGCTGGTGGAAATGGTAACACCGATTTCCGTACCCCACGCTTCAACGATGGACATCAGTTGCGCTCCTTTATCCTCCAGCACGGCTCGGGAGTTGCCTTCGACAAGAAGGAGCAGGTCATCCGCATACGCGCTAAAAGCGCAGTATGGCTGGAGGCGCCGCAGCAGGACGTCCATCAGCAGATCCCAAATGAATGGGCCACTAATGGATCCCTGAGGGCAGCCTCTAGTTACTGGAACACTCACAGTTCCAGAACTGCTTCGGATCACTGCTCTTCTGTCTGAGAAGAAGCTCTGCCACAAGCTCAACTCACGGCATCCCAAGTCGGCGAGCCGGCGCAGTGCAGCACTCCATTCAACATTGTCGAACGCACCCTTGAAGTCGACGAAGATGCCGAGCACGTATCGTGCCGGGCTGGCAGCGACACTGCTCTTGACGTGCCTCCAAGCGTCGTCCACACATCGTCCTTGGCGAAATCCAAACTGCCATCTGCATCCTTCCGGAAGAACTTCTCTCACACGATCAACCATGATGGCCTCAAGCACCTTGCCAAATACTGGCAACAGGCATATCCCACGGTACGACGAGGGTTCGCACCTATCCTTGTCGGGCCCCTTGAGTAGCGCCACTACACGTGGACACTTCCACTCTCGGGGGAAGTAACCCGACTGGATGCAACGGGAATAAAGCGCCGTCAGATACTGAGGTATGGCGCGCCACACTGCTTTGCAGATAGTGCCATTGATGCCGTCCATGCCGGGAGAGCGACGGCTCTTCAACCTGGCGACACAAGCATCAACCTCTACTTCCTCGAGGGCCGGTGGGACCTCCTCCGCTCCGGCAATCGGTGCATCGGACTCCGCAACTGGGAAAAAGTTACGGAGGAGCACTCGCGCACAGTCACCCCAATCGGTGACCAGCTCGCCATCAACGCGGAGGCACCCAATCTCCGTGCACTTTCTGCGTCCTCGGCAGATCTTGTAGACGCGCCCCCAGGGATCGTGTGCGTTTTCTCCCACGAAGCGTCTCCAGCTGTCCTCCTTCGCCCTTAGGATGAGCTTCTTGTAGTCGTCTGAGGCTTGCCTCAGCGCGACCACAATCAGCTCAGCCGCATCGTCGTCTCCTCGACGGCGAGCGTTTTGAAGCCGGCGGCGAAGTCTCCGGACTTCGCGTTTCGCCGTGTTCAGGTTGGCGGTCCACCAACCTGGCTTCCTTCTCCTAGGCGATCTCGGCGTCCTCCTTCCGATTGCAAGGTCACACGCATCGTGGACCATGCAGCGCAGGGTCGAAACTTGCTGATCCAACGGCGACTGTGAGAAGTCTTCCGGAATATCGGCTGCCCGACTCACCATCTCCTGTTCGAACAACTGCCAGCGAGCATTGGAGATGTTCCAGGACGGCACAGGAGCTAGGCTCTCAACTGCGCGCGTAGTCGTTGGAGTAACCACAACAGTGATCATGTTATGGTCACTCAACTCCCACTCGTCCACTCTCCACTCGAATGTGGCCCACATCGATGCTGCGTCGTTGGCAATTGTCACGTCGATATCGCTACGCGCACGGTAGGTATCGAACGTGAACACCGGGCTGGGCTGGTTGAGAGCAACGGCTCCATTCTCCAGCATCCACTCAGACAGCAGCTCACCCCGGTTGTAGTTAGCATGTCCCTCGGGGTTCCGAGGGAGTTTGCTAAACCACATGGGGGATGCTGCATTCGCGTCGAGTCCCAGGATTGCGGGGGTTCTGCTGGCCTGCAGCAGGACCGCATCCATGTACCTGAGGTACGGCTCTAGCTCGGTGTCGAACTGGCAATATGCGGAGCAAAGGAAGATTGAGCCAAAACTCCCTTTTACACTCACGCATACGCCGTAGTCGGTGGTAAGTGGCTCCATCGGCATGCAGATGACATCCTGGTGATCCACGAGGATGGCTGCCTTTTGTCTCCGATCGGTGTATATTCTCATTCCTTCAGGCAGCACATCACTCGTCCCGCTACCAACGTATGGCTCCTGCAGCAGTGCAAACAGACATCCGGACTCCCTCAGGCGGACTGCGAGCTCAAGAGTCGCAGCCCGACCTCGACCACAGTTTGCTTGGATGAACCTAAACATTAATGTCTAGAATTCACCCTCGCTAGCACCGCCGCATACACCGGACAGCTCGGGGACAGCATGCTGTGCCCCGAGGGATGCCCGTAGAATCGGCAATTCCGGCAGTCCACCGGATTGGTGCAACTGCGCGCACTGTGGCCGGACTGTCCGCATTGCCTGCAGACATTGTCCTTCTGCTTGCACTCTGCCACCTTGTGGTTGAAGCCAACACACCTGTGGCACGCGTACGTTCGCACAAGGGCCCTGCATCGGTAGGAGAACCACTTGACGTAGATCCGCCCACCTTCAAGCAGATCCAGCACCTTGGGTTCGCACTCCAACGTGACATTCACCGTGGCTCCGTCGGCAACCGTCCAAGGCTTAGTGTCCAGGTGGACAGCCTTGCGGAACTCCGCCTCCGGGATGTGTTCACGGAGGTTGTTGGCATACAACTCCGCCATAAACTCCTCCGGAGCGATCTGGGTAGCAACATCCTGGACTACCAGTTTGGGCCGTTGCGCAGCGTTCGGCTTGACCTCAAGGCCAATCTCGCCGAACTTCTTGCTGGCAACAACCCTCCTAATCTCTCCTGACGAGGGGGTGCGGATAATGGCACCGCCACGCGCAAGCCCTCTCACCTCGTGCAGGCGAACTCCCAGCGAAGGGGCAATCTCCCGGCGCACCTTTTCAGCCACCTCTTTACCCGAAAGTTTCGGGTCCTTGCTCATCACCACGGCCGACCACGTATCGCGTGGTTTTCGCGGCGCGGGCACGGGAGCTACGGAAGGTGCCGGCAGGCTGGGATATGCGGATGCATACCCAACGGGTGGCCGTGAGACCACAGCTTGCGGCACCGATGGCATCTGAACCGGCGGCGGTGGCAGCGGCATCGCCGCTCGCAGTTTGCTGGATTCCTCCAACACTGCGTTGCGCACCATGAGCGCCTGGACGATCCCGTCATACCGGCTGATGCATCTCATCAGCGCAGCAGCCTGCTTGGGGTTCATTAGCGACTCCACCACCAGGGAAACAAACGTCTCCTTGATGCTGGCCGCTTCCTCCATAACGCCGTCAGCTCCATTCTTGATGACACAGTCAAGACTGCGCATCGAGACGGCAGATCGCTCCGGGACGGCAGCGGGGGCACCAGCGGCGACAGCGGCGGCTGCCTCAGCAGCATCAGCAACAACTCCAGCAACAACAGCGGGGGCAGCAAAGGTAGCGGCGGAGGCATCAACAGCTGAGGTAGCTGGCATCACCGGCGTCTCCAACGAGGAGAGCGCCAACTCCTCCAACACCCCAACTGGCTCCGGTCTGTCCGCTCCAGTAGCGGCCAACAACTTGGCCTGCGTTGGCGCCGAGAGGCTCGTCGCCTTGGACTTGCGTCCTCGACGGCGTCCCCGTGCAGCACCAATCGCACTACTTGCGCGACTGCTTGCCCGGCTGCTTGCGGAGAGCTCGCTCTCCGACAACGCGCTCATAGCGCTCATGGCGCTCATGTCGCCCTCTACGGGGGCAAGTGGCGCCGCCTAGTGGAGCTGTGCTGAAAATGGGGGCCCCAAAAATATGCAACAAAAATATGCAAATAAAAAGGCAGCCCAAAAGTATGCTCCAAGTGTTTACTAAAGCGCGCGCAAAAGCACGCACCAAAGCTTGCACAAGAAAGCACACTCCCAAAGCTCGCGTAAGCTCAGCAAAAAGCACGGGCGAGAGCACCCTCAAAGCTCTCTCTCAAGCTCTCTCTTGAGTACTCTCACACACACCCTTGCACTGAAGCTCACACCAGAAGACTCACCGAGCTTTATCTGTGGAAAATTTCCACCACGTGCCAACACGTGCAAAAACGAAAACACTGTTTTTCAATAGAAAAACTTAATTTCCCGACGAGAAAATAGCACTGTTCGATTCGCGTAATTAATACGCGAATTTTAACACTAAATTCAAACGTCTGCGACACCGAATTACCGGAGAAAAATGACTTTAATTACGGAGCACTCCAAAACACGTCCGTCGTTAAGCCATTCATGCGCGTCACTAATTAGATGACGAGGCATTTGGCTACCTTAAGAGAGTCATAGTTACTCCCGCCGTTGACCCGCGCTTACTTGAATTTCTTCACTTTGACATTCAGAGCACTGGGCAGAAATCACATTGTGTCAACACCCGCTAGGGCCATCACAATGCTTTGTTTTAATTAGACAGTCGGATTCCCCAAGTCCGTGCCAGTTCTGAATTGATTGTTAATTGATAATCGTTATAATTAATAAGAACTAATTGGTTTGACCCAACTAGTATTCTTAAAAATTTTAGCAAGAAAGTTCCACAATTGGATACGTAACTAACTATCCGGGGAACAAGTTACAACCATAAATGATCGAAACTCTATTTACCCAGAACGAGCACATAAACCATATTATTGTTTCCCAATCAAGCCCGACTATCTCAATCTTCAGAGCCAATCCTTATCCCGAAGTTACGGATCTAATTTGCCGACTTCCCTTACCTACATTATTCTATCGACTAGAGACTCTTCACCTTGGAGACCAGCTGCGGATATTGGTACGGCCTGTTGAGAAGTTTGCGTATCCCCACCATAAATTTTCAAGGTCCGAGGAGAAAATATCGACACAACAGTATATGTCATGCTCTTCTAGCCCATCTACCATATCTCTCTGCGAAAGACTTCCATGGTAGTACGACTATAAAACAGAAAAGAAAACTCTTCCGATATCTCTCGACGGCTTCTTTATGGTCGTTCCTGTTGCCAGGATGAGCACGAGGCCCATATTTAATAACAAACGGATACTCAACAGGTTACGGAATTGGAACCGTATTCCCTTTCGTTCAAAATTATTCAAGTATATAATTTTTACATATAGTAAATTTTATTTTTACTTGAAAATTTTCGGCTTTCGCCTTGAACTTAGGACCGACTAACTCGTGATCAACCACTGTTCACACGAAACCCTTCTCCACTTCAGTCCTCCAAGGTCTCATTCGATTATTTGCTACTACCACCAAGATCTGTACCAATAGCAGCTCCATGCAGGCTTACGCCAAACACTTCTACGCATACCATTGTACCTTCCTACTCACTAAAGTTTCAAAATTTATATTACAAGTAATATAAATCATCTACTTTAGCGGTAATGTATAGGTATACAACTTAAGCGCCATCCATTTTAAGGGCTAGTTGCTTCGGCAGGTGAGTTGTTACACACTCCTTAGCGGATTTCGACTTCCATGATCACCGTCCTGCTGTTTTAAGCAACCAACGCCTTTCATGGTTTCTGCATGAGTTGTTAATTTGGGCACCGTAACATTACGTTTGGTTCATCCCACAGCGCCAGTTCTGCTTACCAAAAGTGGCCCACTGGGCACAATATATCATAACCTTAAACTTCATATCAAGAAAGTTAAGGTTCTTACCCATTTAAAGTTTGAGAATAGGTTAAGATCGTTTCGACCCTAAGGCCTCTAATCATTCGCTTTACCAGATAAGATTATTTTATATAACATTAAAATGCACCAGCTATCCTGAGGGAAACTTCGGAAGGAACCAGCTACTAGATGGTTCGATTGGTCTTTCGCCCCTATACTCAATTCTGACAATCGATTTGCACGTCAGAACTGTTTCGGTCTTCCATCAGGGTTTCCCCTGACTTCAACCTGATCAAGTATAGTTCACCATCTTTCGGGTCACAGCATATCTGCTCAAGGTACGTTCCAGTTAGAGGCATAAATAATATAAATATTATTATACATAACTATATAGAACGCCCCGGGATTGTGTTAATTAGCTATAAAATAGTTAAAAAACTAATCCCATTATTAGTCAAGTTAATTACGCTATTAGGTTTATATCCCAATAACTTGCACATATGTTAGACTCCTTGGTCCGTGTTTCAAGACGGGTCCCGAAGGTATCCTGAATCTTTCGCATTGTTAATCATACAAGTGCTTATAATAAACACAAAAATCAATGATAATTATGCCATTATATAATTCCGAAAAATTAACGCACTGTATTCTTATTAGTCTATCAACACTTTATCAAATTAATGACATTTATTCTATGTTAAAATGCAAGCATAATAATTTGAATAAACTATAAGCCATATTTTATGATAAATTTAATATGTTAATAGATTACAATGTCCTTATATGGAAAAAATGC
>NW_025319038.1:6210000-6225000 GCF_017639315.1 Drosophila ananassae
AATTTAAAAGGAATGACGCCAAGCTTCGGGAGCTGGCACTAAGCCCAGAACACGAGTATTTCACAAAGGTAAAGGCGCTAGAAGAACTTGTGAACAAGTATGAAGCGATATTTGCCGATGGAATTCCATCAGGGTCAGGCCCGTCACAAAAGCCCCGGAAAACAGGAGAAAATCTTGAGCCAAAGGCACAAGCTCAAGGAATCGAAGAAGACCCTCACTTAACATCTCTAAAACGAAGACATGAAGGACGACTAGACGATATGGAAGACTTTCTGTGCAACCGCACCGAAGGACGGGAAGTGTCCACACACGTCAGACAACACATGAAGGAGCTATGGAAGGAAATCGTCACGGGATACCATGATCTCATTGACCTGGAACCAGCCATAAAAAATGATGGACACACTGATGACAGATTTCAGGTGGTACGAGCAGAATACTTTTCGTTTTTGAGCGAAGAATCGCAATCAACTTCAGCATCAACACAAAACCCCGCGATTGCACCTTCGTTTGTAATACCACCAGTAGAAATTCCAAAGTTTGACGGAGACTACCGGCATTGGCTACGATTCTACGAAATTTTTACGGAATGCATCCACGATCAAGACTACAGCGATGCAGTAAAATTCCGTCATTTGGAGAATCATGTAACAGGTGAAGCACAAAACCTAATCGCAACGTCGATTGGCGGACAGACCAGTTACCAGGATGCATGGCAACGACTAAAGAATCGATACCACAATGAACGGCTGTTAATTAAATCCGCGTTTCAAGAGCTTTTCGGACACCCCAGAACAAATGGATCAGCGGACCAGCTGCGCAGCTTACATGATACCGTGATCCGAACGGTCGCCACTCTCAACGCACTCAAAGTGTCTACAGACAACTGGGACCCAATCTTGGTACACATCATTGAGGAAAGATTGGATCCACACACGCTGTCAGCTCTAGAACTAACCGTCACCGATCCAACCAATCGAAAATCTCTGAAGCAGATGTTAGAAACCCTTGAGCGTCAGGCAACCAGTCAAGTAACAATGCAGAAAAATACGTCGGCTGCTCCACTTCGATCCAGTTCATCACGATTGGTGTGTTCAGCGACAGCCCAGCTTACAGATAAGCCCACCGTTCTATTACCAACCGCCCAAGTGGCAATACATGGCCCAGCTGGAACCCATCAGCAATGCCGCACACTCCTAGATTCTGGATCACAGATTAACATAATCACGAAAAGGATGGCTGACACACTTGGACTAAAATTGGAGCCATTAACCCTGAATATCGCAGGACTGGGAGGAACAACTAAAAGATCACGAAAAAAGGCTGTGGTGACCCTATCATCATTAACCACTGACTTCGAAGATCAAATCAACGTCGTTGTACTACCTGAAATATTGCCCAATCAACCATCCCACCCTATTCAAGCGCCAAGAAATATCTCACCTCAGTTGCGCTTAGCCGATCCTGAATTTACGCAGCCCCAGAATATTGATCTGTTGTTGGGCGCCGAAATCATCTCCCAGCTTATGAGGCCACAACAGACATATTTGGGAGAAGGACAACCACTACTAAAAAATACCGCGCTTGGATGGATTGTGATGGGGCCAGTGCGACCGGAATCAGCTCCTAATAGCAAGGCAGAACAAGTCGTCGGTAATACGACGGCTTGGACACCGGAAGCTAACGAGCCACGACAAGGTTTGATTGCATGCATCGGCAAGGAGCAAATAGTAAAATCCGGAAGAGTACATAGTTCCCCACACATTGCGGATCAACAAGAAGATAACGAGCCACGACAAGAGCAACAAGGAGAGCCGCAGACGGACCCCAATCCACAAGCCCAAGGTTGTCAACTCACAACTGAAGAGCACAGAGTGAAGGGGCCAGTAACCAAGGAAATTCAAGGAGTAGAAGTCACCTCCTATCTGGCATGGGTAACATGCATCTCCGAAAGGGAGCAAGAAGCAAGGTCAAGAGAGGACCAAGAGTCCTGTATGCGCACTGACCAACCAGAAAAAAGGTGTAGTACTTCATGGGATGCCCAAGGAGAATGGTTACGAGGGCGCGCAACAAGGCGAAGGAGACAACAGGTCGGATAGAGTTATCGTTGGTAGAGATCTCACCCACATGATTCAAAATTTTTTTTTTGTAGTAACTTTAGATTTTAGTAATTAGTTTTAAGATACACAATATTTTCTAGCGCAAGGCTACACATCGGTTCACTAAGACGGTCCAACAACAACGCACAGCCCCTATTATTGAGTACCTCAATGGGGGGGGAGAATGTTGGCACCTAGTGCCAAGACCTACTACCCTATATGCACACTTAGTAATTTGATCCAATCAATATGCATCAGCATGTCGCAATAAACAAACCCACTAACCGATTTTCTCACCTATAAACAATTAGTAATAAGCATAAAACTATATCCAACCTATTAACCCAGCACTAGTAGACGGCGCCAAAAGCAGAAGCAGCATATCAGCGGGAAGAATGACCGACTGACCGATGCAAGTAAAAACCAGCCAGCTAAGCCAAAATGCGCAAGCAGTACATGAACAAACAATCTGAGTCAGCAGACTCAGAGGTGGGTGACCCTGGCAGTAACCTTAGTTTAGCACGTCCAGAACTTTGACCTTTCTTAGATTTAATGATGTATAATTTAGCATCTTATATAAGAGTTATTCTTCTGAAATAAAGACAGTTCCGAAATCAGAGTCAATCGTCTCGTTACTCAGTGTCCACGGCACTTAAAATCAACCTACTTCTAGTGATCCTGTGTAAAACGGTTCACAAGTAGAATCCGCGGCATACCAGTCTACTTCTAGTGTTGCTACCGTAAAACCGGACCACAAGTAGACCCCGCGTCATATCATTACTCCGAGTGTTGCTCCCTTGAAACGGACCACGAGGAGATCTCGCGGCATACCAGTCTAGCTCGAGTGTTGCTACCGTAAAACCGGACCACCAGCCGACCCCGCACTATCTAACCTACTTCGAGTGTTGCTCCCGTGAAACGGACCGCCAGTAGGACCGGCCGATAAGGAATCCGCCGAACCACCATCCCACCGGTACTTGAGGAAAACCACCCCAGGACTTCAAGCACGCCACATCAACTCATGCCTGATCACAGCAAGCGTCTGGCCAACCCGAGCAGTCCCTTGCAGAATCCAGGTAAATTTAGTCAGGACTATTTACGGTTTTGGCTACGACTCCGGGACCTACCGTTACTCCCGTGAGTATATTATTTTCATTTTGATATTTAGAAAATAAATATTGCAAATATTTGTATATATTATATTAATAACGAATTTGGCCAATTATTAAATGGCATTCAATATTCGTTCTTTATAAAATAAATATATATAGAATATTTATATATATTTTAATTTTGGCTTTCTTAAACCCGGCTGGGACGTGTAACCGGGTTTTTCTTTTGTTTATTAAAAACATTGTGTGGTCTTTTTACATGGTATAATTGCTACTCTATTGTTTTTAGCCTTTATTTAATATATTACATATTATGCATATATTTAATTCTAAAATATCTTTTTATATTCACATACAACAATTTGTATATATTCACATATATATATTTGTTTAATATTATAATAATATTATAACAATTGTAATTTGATAATAAATTTAAAATTTAATTTCTTTGTAAATTAGTTTAGTTTTATATGATATAAAACTAAGCACTTACATATTCAAAAGTTTTAATATTTTAATATATATTTTGTTTAATATGTATGCATATAATAATAATATATAATAATATCATCATCATATACACATATGAAAATTAAATTAAATAAAATTTAATATAACTTCATATAGACGCTAGGAAAGAAAAAGTAACTTTTTACTAACCTAGCTCCAGAGTTTAACGATAATATTCGGAAACTTGTCAAATTAATGAAATATTAATATAACACTTACGTTTCAACTATATTATCTTAATAATATAATTTATATAAATATAATATAAAATTGTATATTATATAGGTAGGCTGACACCACCTACCATATATACCTTTTTGACTACGCTTTCGTAAAGTGTGGTATTTAAATATCTTCTCCCCCTCACTTGAAAGCATTCATTTTGGTATTTTAAATATATCCATATAATATAAATTTTAATATTAATATTATACAGGCAGGCCGACACCACCTACCATATATATCTTTTTGACTACGCTTTCGTAAAGTGTGGTATTTATATATCTTCTCCCCCTCACTTAAAAGCATTCATTTTGGTATTTTAAATATATCCATATAATATAAATTTTAATATTAATATTATATAGGCAGGCCGACACCACCTACCATATATATCTTTTTGACTACGCTTTCGTAAAGTGTGGTATTTATATATCTTCTCCCCCTCACTTAAAAGCATTCATTTTGGTATTTTAAATATATCCATATAATATAAATTTTAATATTAATATTATATAGGCAGGCCGACACCACCTACCATATATACCTTTTTGACTACGCTTTCGTAAAATGTGGTATTTATATATCTTCTCCCTCTCACCTAAAAATACTCATCAGAATACTTTTATCATTTATATGACTTATATATACTAAAACATTCATTTCAATATATATTCATTTCCATATGAAAATATTTTAATATTTTCAATTTAATATTTTATATAATATATTTAATATATTATATAGGTAGGCCGACACCACCTACCATATATACCTTTTTGACACAGCTTACTTAAAAGCTCCAGAGTTTAACGATAATATTTGGAAACTTGTCATATTAATGAAATATTAATATAACACTTACGTTTCAACTATATTATCTTAATAATATAATTTATACAAATATAATATATAATTGTATATTATATAGGTAGGCCGACACCACCTACCATATATACCTTTTTGACACAGCTTACGTAAAACCGGTCATTTATCTATACATTTTCTCCCTCCGTCAAATTTCTCATATACTTCATATATTTTCATATATGTCGTATATATATGAATATTTTCATATCCATATAAAAATATTTTTATATTTAATATTTGATGAATATTATTTCTATATTCATATAATTTCTTTATTTTCATATAAATAGCGGACTTATATCAATATTAGCTCATATCGATATAATAATGTTTAATATATTTAATATAATATATTTCATATATTATATAGGTAGGCTGACACCACCTACCATATATACCTTTTTGACTACGCTTTCGTAAATTGTGGTATTTTTTGTACTACGGATAGATATCCATATTTTAATATTTTCATATCCATATAAAAATATTTTAATATTTAGTATTTGATGAATATTATTTCTATATTCATATAATTTCTTTATTTTCATATAAATAGCGGACTTATATCAATATTAGCTCATATCGATATAATAATGTTTAATATATTTAATATAATATATTTCATATATTATATAGGTAGGCTGACACCACCTACCATATATACCTTTTTGACTACGCTTTCGTAAATTGTGGTATTTTTTGTACTACGGATAGATATCCATATTTTAATATTTTCATATCCATATAAAAATATTTTAATATTTAGTATTTGATGAATATTATTTCTATATTCATATAATTTCTTTATTTTCATATAAATAGCGGACTTATATCAATATTAGCTCATATCGATATAATAATGTTTAATATATTTAATATAATATATTTCATATATTATATAGGTAGGCTGACACCACCTACCATATATACCTTTTTGACTACGCTTTCGTAAAATGTGGTATTTTTTATACTACGTATTTTCATATCCATATAAAAATATTTTAATATTTTCATATCCATATAAAAATATTTTAATATTTTCATATCCATATAAAAATATTTTAATATTTTCATATCCATATAAAAATATTTTAATATTTTCATATCCATATAAAAATATTTTAATATTTTCATATCCATATAAAAATATTTTAATATTCGTTATTTGGAAAAGTTTTATTTTGATTTTTATTTTTAAAAAAAGTTTAAATAGGGACAGTAGGAATCTCATGAATTGAATCATGCGCGTCACTAATATGATGACGAGTCAAAGGGCTATCAGGCAAAAGTTATTACAACTCCCGCCGTCCGTATATTACGGACTTATACTTTGATGAAAAAAATTTTTTTTTTTCATTTTATATATATGATGATTTAATATTATATTAATATTATCAATACAGCAGAGACATTAATATTATCGTGTTAACATTTTGTATATTCAAATCCATTCATAAATTTTTGTACTTGGAAAAATTTTTAATATTTTTAAAAAAGTTTAGATAGGGACATTAGGAATCTCATGAATTGAATCATGCGCGTCACTAATATGATGACGAGTCAAAGGGCTACCTGGCAAAAGTTATTACAACTCCCGCCGTCCGTATATTACGGACTTATACTTTGATGAAAAAAAAATTTTTTTTTCATTTTATATATATGTTGATTTAATATTATATTAATATTATCAATACAGCAGAGACATTATTATTATCGTGTTAACATTTTGTATATTCAAATCCATTCATAAATTTTTGTACTTGGAAAAATTTTTAATATTTTTAAAAAAGTTTAGATAGGGACAGTAGGAATCTCATGAATTGAATCATGCGCGTCACTAATATGATGACGAGTCAAAGGGCTACCTGGCAAAAGTTATTACAACTCCCGCCGTCCGTATATTACGGACTTATACTTTGATGAAAAAAAATTTTTTTTTTCATTTTATATATATGTTGATTTAATATTATATTAATATTATCAATACAGCAGAGACATTATTATTATCGTGTTAACATTTTGTATATTCAAATCCATTCATAAATTTTTGTACTTGGAAAAATTTTTAATATTTTTAAAAAAGTTTAGATAGGGACATGAAAGTCTGATATGTTTAACGTGAGCACCTGCCATGTTGGCTTAATCTCACGGCCCCCTCGGGCGTGGGATATGAAACAATGCGTCAATCAGCGCCCCTTTGGAACCATGTTCCGCCGGATACCGAATGTAAGTCAATCTGTTCGGTCATGACTTAATCCTCGGTTAAGGATGGAGGCCTACCTAAACCTCTTCCGATCTTTGGGATCACGGCACCCGGTTGTATAACGCAACTCCACGTCGAGCCAGAGGCTCTACCCGCATTCGGGTGTTAACCACAACCACCACGTAGCTCCCTAGGGGGCCTCACCATAGCCAGGACGGAACAAGTTCCGTGGGCTCCTGGCACCCGTGGTACCAGAAATTATCACAGCCTCCGGTCAGGCGCCGTGCCAACAAGGACACTACCGATTTTGACTCCAGAACAGTCACGGGTCGGTGGCCCTGGATAGTACATAGCTGCTGGGAATAGATTATGAGGTGGCCGAAGCCAAATCATAAGGTGGTACAGTTTTATCCACCATGTTCATGGACATGGCTTTCTCACTGTTCGGAGGCGAGGACTATTCCTTCCTCTTCCGCAAACCGCGGCAATCGCTGCTGGTCAGTGACCAGGCCGCTCGAAGACGGCCAGCTATGTTCCCAACAACCCCTAAGGGCTTGTGACAAGGCGGATTTGGAGCACCATCTCCGTGAATCCTCATCACCCGTGGTACCAGAAAAATCCTCTGGTCAGGTTCGTGCAACTCAACGAAGCACTCCCAGTTTGGCTACCATGAAGCTCGGGGACTGGTAACCCCGGCGGCGGGCGAAAACCCGGCGAACCTTACATACACCTATTCACTCGATCCTGATTCACGCACCATTCACCCCTAACACATCTCGGCATCCACAAATCAACGCATTCGTCGACGACTGAATACGGCTCTCGCAAACACATTCAACCTGCTAATCCTATCGCTCGTGGAGAGCACTTGACTAAAGTCAAAGTCCCCCCCAGCCTGAACCACACCCAACCCGCCCAGATCACGAAGATCATCATACAACGGACACTCACAGAGAACATGCTTCCAGGTCTCCTGCCGAGAGCCACACCGGCATTCCGGACTGCCCGCCAAGTTCCGCCTATGCAAGAATGCATTCAGCGACCCATGGCCAGTCAACAGGAACCCGGCACTAAGGTTGAAACCAAAGTCCGGTCGATCGACAACAAACGAGACATCTGGAATGAACTCGTAAGTAGCCCGCCCATTCTCACTATTATCCCATCGGGCTTGCCAGTCCGACAGGACACATTCACGCAACATAGACTTCCATTCACTTGGCCCATAACTCTCCACGTTCCCTCCCGACATTTCACGGAACAGCCATTCATCCTGCAGCAATGGCAGCCCCTTCTTGAGCTTGTAGCTTACGGCTCTACGCCGTATCTCCAAGTCAAGGGGAACTGCTCCAAACAAAACTTGCAATGCCTCCGTAGAGACAGTGCGACACACAGGCATACACCCCAACAAAATCAACCTTTGCACACTTAAAATTTTCATTCTACCCCTAACGTCCAAGACTGCATCGTACCACGAAGGTGATCCGCTTGCTGCACAAGCAACAAACAGACCACCATATATGGTGCGAGCAGCTTTTCTGCTGAGGCCCCATTCACTTCTCAAAACTCGGCGCAATCGTCCAACCGTACCGACCAATCGGTCCTTCAGATTGGCAAGGTGTGGAGCGAAGCGCAACCGTTCTCCAACGGTCACGCCCAGGTACTTCACCTGTTTCGCATACCTTATGCTGGAGTCGTCGAGCCTGACCACGGGAGGCCTGGACAAGCTGCCTTTCAGCAGCATTGTCACAGTCTTATCCCTAGCCAAGCTGACACCCACACTGTCGCCCCACTGGCCAACAATGCGCAAGCACTCTGAAGCGCTTGCCTCAATCATGGAACGCGACTGGCCCTCAACCAAGATGAGCAAGTCGTCCGCATACGCACAACACTGCCACGCTCGCTCGAGCTGCCACAGCAGGGGATCCATCATGAGGTTCCATATAAATGGACCACAGATGGAACCCTGTGGGCAACCACGAGCCACATCCTTCCAAACAACCTCATTCACTCCCACCACACACGCATTTCGTCCCGAGAAATAACTCTTCCAAAGAGCTACGTCCCGGCACCCACACTCGTTCAACCTCTGAATCACACTAGCCCAACTTAGGTAATCAAAAGCCCCCTTAAAATCCACAAACACACCGAGAACGTACTTGGAGTTGCTGGATCTCACAGAGTCCTTAACGCTCCTCCAAGCGTCCTCCGCACACCTCCCTTCACGGAAGCCAAACTGCCTATCAGACATCTGGCTCCCCACACACTCCTGCAGCCGTTCCACCAGCACTCTCTCCAGAACTTTTGCAAGAACTGGAACGAGACTGATGCCCCGAAAGGAACGCGGATTGCTCCGGTCCCTATCGAGTGACTTTAGGAGCACACTCACCCTTGTGCACTTCCATGCACTCGGAAAGGCCCCCTCACTCACACACTTGGAGTATAATTCGTATAAGTGATCTGGAATGGACTTCCAGACACTTTTACAAATTTCCCCCGTGAACCCATCCAAACCAGGCGCTTTCCCAGAGCGAAGCTTAGTGAAAGCCCACTGAAGCTCGCTCATCAGGAGGGGATCAGCAACACCCACTGCATCAGGCACTGAATGCTGCCGATCCTCCCTAGGAAAGAATTCGGACAAAAGACATTCCACACAATCCTTCCAGGTTATAAGGTCTCGACCTTCAACCCGTAGGGCACAAATATCCCTGGACCCCTCCTTCCCATTCTCCCGCAGAATCTTGTAAACACGACCCCAGGGATCGTGTTTATTTCGATCTACGAAAGAACGCCACTCATCATCTTTCACACGCAAAACCCTATGCTTGTACTCATGAACCCTAGTACTAAGCTGATCCCTAAGCTGGGCCACGCCGTCCGCATTAGTCCTTCTGGCCCTTTGGAATCTCTTCCTCAGAGACCGGAGAGACCGCTTCTCGGCTTGCAGTTCACGCGTCCACCACTTAACACGTTTACGAGTCACCTTATGGTGCCTCGCAAACATGGAATCATTCGCACTCGTAACCCACTCTGTCACACATGCAACCTGCTCATCCACATTCATAGCACAGAAGGTGCTAAACGGGACTTGCGTCGCCGCTTCTCTCACATAATGCCCATGAAGGGCCCAATTCGCACCACGATAGCACCACCCATTAAGCCTCTCATTCGGTTCCAGGGCCACGGCGCGGGTGACCACAATCTCAATCGGATTATGATCACTCACACCTTGACCCCCCAACACATTCCATTGAAAATCACACACTCTCATCGCTGCCTCATTCGCGAGAGTAACATCAATGTCACTCGCTCCGTTCGGACTATTGAATGTGTACCACTCGCTAGGCTTGTTAACAACCTGTACATCCTGGGTGATCACCCATTCGGCCAGCGTCTCACCCCGGTCATAGTTCCGATGGCCAGGGCCAAGCCTGGACATCTTACTGAACCATAAGGGGGATGACGCGTTCGCATCAAGGCCAAGAATGACAGGATTGCTACTCACCTGGAGTAGTACCGCATTCATGTACTGAAGGTACGGATCTAATGGCTCGGAAAACTTGCAATATACACTTACAACATACAACCTACCAAAAATCCCCTCTAAACCCACACATACACCCCAGTCAGTAGAGTTCACTAAAGTGCACTCTATGCCGGGGTCATTCACAACGACTGCGGCGCGGCCTCTGCTGTCAGGAAATACCCGCATATTTGCGGGCAAACCGCGCACACCGCCGTAGCGGTTGTACGGCTCCTGCAACAGCGCCACGACGCAGCCTCTTTCACACATCATCTGCCCCACATCGCACATAACAGCGTACGAACCCTGGCAATTAATTTGCAAGAGCCGAGACATGTTAGTGTCTTGCATTCACTCTCGCCAAAACTGCGCTATACACTGGGCAGGCCGCCGAGAGCATATTATGCCCCGACGGTAGCCCCTTAAAACGACAATTTCGGCAGTCCACCGGATTGGTGCACTTCGCCGCTACATGGCCCCCTTGTCCGCACTGGCGGCACACACTCACCTTAAGCCGGCACTCCTGGACCTTGTGGTCGAAGCCTACGCAGCGATGGCAGGCATACGTCCGGACCTGGGACCGGCAGCGGAAGCTGAACCACTTTATGTAGACACGGCCCGTGTCTAAAGCGGCCAGAGCCTTCTCGCTGACCTCCAGAGTCACGTTCGTCGTGCCTCCATCAGCAGCGGTCCACGGCTTCGATGCGAAATGCACCGACATCTTGAAGTCCGCCACGGTCATCTCATCCTTCAGGTTGTTGGCGTAGAGCTCCTCCATGAAGACGTCCGGTGACAGCGCCGTGTCCACGTCGAAGACCGTCAGGCGGGGCTTGACGGCCTGGTTCCTCTCCACGCTGAGTCCCACCTCGGCGAACTTCCTGGACGCTGCGACTTTGGAGGCCTCCGAAGCTGACGGCGTGCGGATAATGGCTCCGCCACGCTTAAGCTCCCGGACCTCGTGCACTCGAACTCCAAGGGCTGGCGCGACCTCCTTCCTCACCTTCTCGGCGATCTGGCTGCTGGAGAGCTCCGGGTCCGTTCCCTTCACCACGCAGGACCAAGTCTCCCGCACCTTGGTACGGGGAACCGGAACTGGGGCTACGGGGGTGGCGGCTTGTCCAACGGCGTTGTGGCTCGGCGTCATCGGCGGCGGCATGGCGATCCGGGTCTCCAGCTCCGCAACCCGGAGCATCAGGGCCACCACGAGCTCATCGTATCGGCTCATCGTGGCCGACACTGCCTGCAGATTGCCGCTCATCAGGGCATCTCGGACGACCCGCTGAGTGGCAGACAGCTCCGTGAGCACCGCTCCATGTCCAGCAGCAACTGCTGCACGAGCTCCAAGCTTCTCCAGGGCAGCAGCAGGGACAGCAAACGATGCGGCAGCGGGGGCGACGGCGACGGGCTCGGCAATGATGGCAGCGATGGTGGCGGCAGCGGGGGCGACGGCGTTGGCTCCATGGGCTTCCAGCCCAGCTCCATTCAGCCCTCCAGGGCACGAGACGGCCATCTCCACGACGGCCTTCTTCGGCGAGCTTCGCTGGTCGATCCGCTTCGGCTCCACTTCCGACTCCATGTCGAAAGAAATCGAGCGCTCCCTCGACTTCCTTGCTTGGCGGGCCTCGACTGCGACGCTGGCAGCGCTAGCGACGCTTACAGCGCTCGCGACACTCGAGCGGCTGCCCGAGCGACTGCGGCATCCACGACCGCGCGGCATTTTCAAAATCCAAATTCAAAACTCGAATTTGAATTTCGCGCGCACAAAGTCTGCCAAACTTAGCACCAAAAAGTTTGCAAAATATGACCACACTGCACTCAGCTGTTCGATGTCTTTTTGCCTATGTGGCAACTCCAACACTCAGCTGTTTTAATGTTTTCTGCCGATACGGCAGCACTAAAAAGCAGCTGACAAAAGCTCTTTTCACTGTTTTCGACGTGTTAGCAGCACCGACGCACAGCTGTTTTCGAGCTTTTTCACGTTTTTGACGAGGATGGCAGCGCAAAGCTTAAAGCTTTATTGTTTACTTCCAAACCACGTGGCGAATTTTCACTTTGGAAAAACACGATTTTCCGCGAAAATACGTTAGCTACACTAACCGCACAACTTGCACTTTGTAGCAGCAACGTTTGCACACAAAACGCACTTATTTTTGTCCAAAAAGGCAGCGTATTTCAGCTGAAATTAATTTTTTCAACGGAGCGACCGAAAAACACGTCCGCTCTCTTCGGAAGATAGGGACAGTAGGAATCTCGTTAATCCATTCATGCGCGTCACTAATTAGATGACGAGGCATTTGGCTACCTTAAGAGAGTCATAGTTACTCCCGCCGTTGACCCGCGCTTACTTGAATTTCTTCACTTTGACATTCAGAGCACTGGGCAGAAATCACATTGTGTCAACACCCGCTAGGGCCATCACAATGCTTTGTTTTAATTAGACAGTCGGATTCCCCAAGTCCGTGCCAGTTCTGAATTGATTGTTAATTGATAATCGTTATAATTAATAAGAACTAATTGGTTTGACCCAACTAGTATTCTTAAAAATTTTAGCAAGAAAGTTCCACAATTGGATACGTAACTAACTATCCGGGGAACAAGTTACAACCATAAATGATCGAAACTCTATTTACCCAGAACGAGCACATAAACCATATTATTGTTTCCCAATCAAGCCCGACTATCTCAATCTTCAGAGCCAATCCTTATCCCGAAGTTACGGATCTAATTTGCCGACTTCCCTTACCTACATTATTCTATCGACTAGAGACTCTTCACCTTGGAGACCAGCTGCGGATATTGGTACGGCCTGTTGAGAAGTTTGCGTATCCCCACCATAAATTTTCAAGGTCCGAGGAGAAAATATCGACACAACAGTATATGTCATGCTCTTCTAGCCCATCTACCATATCTCTCTGCGAAAGACTTCCATGGTAGTACGACTATAAAACAGAAAAGAAAACTCTTCCGATATCTCTCGACGGCTTCTTTATGGTCGTTCCTGTTGCCAGGATGAGCACGAGGCCCATATTTAATAACAAACGGATACTCAACAGGTTACGGAATTGGAACCGTATTCCCTTTCGTTCAAAATTATTCAAGTATATAATTTTTACATATAGTAAATTTTATTTTTACTTGAAAATTTTCGGCTTTCGCCTTGAACTTAGGACCGACTAACTCGTGATCAACCACTGTTCACACGAAACCCTTCTCCACTTCAGTCCTCCAAGGTCTCATTCGATTATTTGCTACTACCACCAAGATCTGTACCAATAGCAGCTCCATGCAGGCTTACGCCAAACACTTCTACGCATACCATTGTACCTTCCTACTCACTAAAGTTTCAAAATTTATATTACAAGTAATATAAATCATCTACTTTAGCGGTAATGTATAGGTATACAACTTAAGCGCCATCCATTTTAAGGGCTAGTTGCTTCGGCAGGTGAGTTGTTACACACTCCTTAGCGGATTTCGACTTCCATGATCACCGTCCTGCTGTTTTAAGCAACCAACGCCTTTCATGGTTTCTGCATGAGTTGTTAATTTGGGCACCGTAACATTACGTTTGGTTCATCCCACAGCGCCAGTTCTGCTTACCAAAAGTGGCCCACTGGGCACAATATATCATAACCTTAAACTTCATATCAAGAAAGTTAAGGTTCTTACCCATTTAAAGTTTGAGAATAGGTTAAGATCGTTTCGACCCTAAGGCCTCTAATCATTCGCTTTACCAGATAAGATTATTTTATATAACATTAAAATGCACCAGCTATCCTGAGGGAAACTTCGGAAGGAACCAGCTACTAGATGGTTCGATTGGTCTTTCGCCCCTATACTCAATTCTGACAATCGATTTGCACGTCAGAACTGTTTCGGTCTTCCATCAGGGTTTCCCCTGACTTCAACCTGATCAAGTATAGTTCACCATCTTTCGGGTCACAGCATATCTGCTCAAGGTACGTTCCAGTTAGAGGCATAAATAATATAAATATTATTATACATAACTATATAGAACGCCCCGGGATTGTGTTAATTAGCTATAAAATAGTTAAAAAACTAATCCCATTATTAGTCAAGTTAATTACGCTATTAGGTTTATATCCCAATAACTTGCACATATGTTAGACTCCTTGGTCCGTGTTTCAAGACGGGTCCCGAAGGTATCCTGAATCTTTCGCATTGTTAATCATACAAGTGCTTATAATAAACACAAAAATCAATGATAATTATGCCATTATATAATTCCGAAAAATTAACGCACTGTATTCTTATTAGTCTATCAACACTTTATCAAATTAATGACATTTATTCTATGTTAAAATGCAAGCATAATAATTTGAATAAACTATAAGCCATATTTTATGATAAATTTAATATGTTAATAGATTACAATGTCCTTATATGGAAAAAATGCACATTATTTGTATAATATTGTTTAAATATTATAACTTTAATGATGAA
>NW_025319038.1:6230000-6242500 GCF_017639315.1 Drosophila ananassae
TTTATCATTTATATGACTTATATATACTAAAACATTCATTTCAATATATATTCATTTCCATATGAAAATATTTTAATATTTTCAATTTAATATTTTATATAATATATTTAATATATTATATAGGTAGGCCGACACCACCTACCATATATACCTTTTTGACACAGCTTACTTAAAAGCTCCAGAGTTTAACGATAATATTTGGAAACTTGTCATATTAATGAAATATTAATATAACACTTACGTTTCAACTATATTATCTTAATAATATAATTTATACAAATATAATATATAATTGTATATTATATAGGTAGGCCGACACCACCTACCATATATACCTTTTTGACACAGCTTACGTAAAACCGGTCATTTATCTATACATTTTCTCCCTCCGTCAAATTTCTCATATACTTCATATATTTTCATATATGTCGTATATATATGAATATTTTCATATCCATATAAAAATATTTTTATATTTAATATTTGATGAATATTATTTCTATATTCATATAATTTCTTTATTTTCATATAAATAGCGGACTTATATCAATATTAGCTCATATCGATATAATAATGTTTAATATATTTAATATAATATATTTCATATATTATATAGGTAGGCTGACACCACCTACCATATATACCTTTTTGACTACGCTTTCGTAAATTGTGGTATTTTTTGTACTACGGATAGATATCCATATTTTAATATTTTCATATCCATATAAAAATATTTTAATATTTAGTATTTGATGAATATTATTTCTATATTCATATAATTTCTTTATTTTCATATAAATAGCGGACTTATATCAATATTAGCTCATATCGATATAATAATGTTTAATATATTTAATATAATATATTTCATATATTATATAGGTAGGCTGACACCACCTACCATATATACCTTTTTGACTACGCTTTCGTAAATTGTGGTATTTTTTGTACTACGGATAGATATCCATATTTTAATATTTTCATATCCATATAAAAATATTTTAATATTTAGTATTTGATGAATATTATTTCTATATTCATATAATTTCTTTATTTTCATATAAATAGCGGACTTATATCAATATTAGCTCATATCGATATAATAATGTTTAATATATTTAATATAATATATTTCATATATTATATAGGTAGGCTGACACCACCTACCATATATACCTTTTTGACTACGCTTTCGTAAATTGTGGTATTTTTTGTACTACGGATAGATATCCAGGAGGAAGTGATAGGTCTCAACACCAAAAAATCTCCGGGTGCAGACGGGATAGAGGCACTCGCTGTCAAGCTTCTCCCACCTTCAGGCATAAGGAGACTCACTAGGATATATAATGCGTGCCTTGAGAATGGACACTTCCCCACTTGCTGGAAACAGGCGGAGGTCATCCTGATCCCCAAACCTGGAAAGCCTGAAACTAATCCCGCCTCATACAGGCCGATTATTTTAATATTTTCATATCCATATAAAAATATTTTAATATTTAGTATTTGATGAATATTATTTCTATATTCATATAATTTCTTTATTTTCAGGCGCTCCCACTCCACCCCCGAGCAATGCCATAGGATCGTGGTATAAATAGCGGACTTATATCAATATTAGCTCATATCGATATAATAATGTTTAATATATTTGGCACCCTGGACTGAGAGAGAAACTCAAAAGGAACCTGCCACAATATAATATATTTCATATATTATATAGGTAGGAAGTTCAGGGTCAGAAGCGGAGATGCAAGATCTGAGTACAGGCCCATAGAAGCTGGAGTTCCGCAAGGCAGTGTACTTGGCCCCATACTGACACCACCTACCATATATACCTTTCACTGAAGAGGAGGGCCTTCTAGCCGCGACATATGCAGACGACACGGCTTTTCTGGCCTCTGCAACCTCGCCGGAGGAGGCTTCTGCATGTCTCCAACGACAGCTTGACTACGCTTTCGTAAATTGTGGTATTTTTTGTACTACGGATAGATATCCATATTTTAATATTTTCATATCCATATAAAAATATTTTAATATTTAGTATTTGATGAATATTATTTCTATATTCATATAATTTCTTTATTTTCTGATTGGAAGGAGGTCCAGGCTGAAGCTAGGAGTTAAGCTCCTCATATACAAGACCATAGTCAAGCCAGTCTGGACCTATGGCATTCAGTTGTGGGGGACGGCGTGTTCAAGCAACCGAAGGGTCATCCAGCTCGCCCAAAACAGGGCCCTAAGAACTCTAACTGGAGCTCATCCGTTCCACGACAACGCGACAATCCACGCCCAACTGGGAGTCCCATCTGTGAGCGCAGAAGTTCAGCGATTCGCCAAAAGGTACGTGGAAAGGCTTGACCGACATCCTAACCCTGAGGCCATCAATCTCCTGGACAACAGCTACACCACAAGGAGGCTGAAACGGACCCACCCACTGGACCTTTGCCACTCAGGCGAACAGGACTAAGCTGCAGCTGATGAGCTATATAAATAGCGGACTTATATCAATATTAGCTCATATCGATATAATAATGTTTAATATATTTAATATAATATATTTCATATATTATATAGGTAACGGCGAGTCCAAGCAATAGAAAGATCATCCAGCTTGCGCAGAACAGGGCACTCAGGACATTGTCTGGAGCCCACCCTTACCATGATAATATGACCATCCACGCCCAACTAGGCGTCCCATGGGTCAGCGAAGAGGTCCGGAGATTCGCCACAAGATATGTTGATAGGCTGGATCGACATCCCAACCCCCAGGCCATCAACTTGCTTGACAACAGTACCACATTGAGAAGATTGAAGCGGCTCACCCTCTGGATCTCAGGCTGGAGGAGACTGACTAGTGAGGTATTAGTAATAAATTAGAGACAGCTTTCGTAAAATGTGGCATTTTTCCACCTAGTTAAATATTGTATTCTTTCTGTCAAGGAACCATTCTTAAATTTAATTATTGTCCATATCTGCGGACAGATTTTAAATGTAACTTCTGATTGATTTACAAAAAAAAAAAAAAAAAAAAAAAAATATATACCTTTTTGACTACGCTTTCGTAAATTGTGGTATTTTTTGTACTACGGATAGATATCCATATTTTAATATTTTCATATCCATATAAAAATATTTTAATATTTAGTATTTGATGAATATTATTTCTATATTCATATAATTTCTTTATTTTCATATAAATAGCGGACTTATATCAATATTAGCTCATATCGATATAATAATGTTTAATATATTTAATATAATATATTTCATATATTATATAGGTAGGCTGACACCACCTACCATATATACCTTTTTGACTACGCTTTCGTAAAATGTGGTATTTTTTATACTACGTATTTTCATATCCATATAAAAATATTTTAATATTTTCATATCCATATAAAAATATTTTAATATTTTCATATCCATATAAAAATATTTTAATATTTTCATATCCATATAAAAATATTTTAATATTTTCATATCCATATAAAAATATTTTAATATTTTCATATCCATATAAAAATATTTTAATATTCGTTATTTGGAAAAGTTTTATTTTGATTTTTATTTTTAAAAAAAGTTTAAATAGGGACAGTAGGAATCTCATGAATTGAATCATGCGCGTCACTAATATGATGACGAGTCAAAGGGCTACCTGGCAAAAGTTATTACAACTCCCGCCGTCCGTATATTACGGACTTATACTTTGATGAAAAAAATTTTTTTTTTTCATTTTATATATATGATGATTTAATATTATATTAATATTATCAATACAGCAGAGATATTAATATTATCGTGTTAACATTTTGTATATTCAAATCCATTCATAAATTTTTGTACTTGGAAAAATTTTTAATATTTTTAAAAAAGTTTAGATAGGGACAGTAGGAATCTCATGAATTGAATCATGCGCGTCACTAATATGATGACGAGTCAAAGGGCTATCAGGCAAAAGTTATTACAACTCCCGCCGTCCGTATATTACGGACTTATACTTTGATGAAAAAAAAAATTTTTTTTCATTTTATATATATGATGATTTAATATTATATTAATATTATCAATACAGCAGAGACATTAATATTATCGTGTTAACATTTTGTATATTCAAATCCATTCATAAATTTTTGTACTTGGAAAAATTTTTAATATTTTTAAAAAAGTTTAGATAGGGACAGTAGGAATCTCATGAATTGAATCATGCGCGTCACTAATATGATGACGAGTCAAAGGGCTACCTGGCAAAAGTTATTACAACTCCCGCCGTCCGTATATTACGGACTTATACTTTGATGAAAAAAAATTTTTTTTTTCATTTTATATATATGATGATTTAATATTATATTAATATTATCAATACAGCAGAGACATTAATATTATCGTGTTAACATTTTGTATATTCAAATCCATTCATAAATTTTTGTACTTGGAAAAATTTTTAATATTTTTAAAAAAGTTTAGATAGGGACAGTAGGAATCTCATGAATTGAATCATGCGCGTCACTAATATGATGACGAGTCAAAGGGCTACCAGGCAAAAGTTATTACAACTCCCGCCGTCCGTATATTACGGACTTATACTTTGATGAAAAAAATTTTTTTTTTCATTTTATATATATGATATTTTTATATCATATTCATCTTGTCAACATTTTATATTTGCGCGTCACTAATAAGATGACGATGCATTTGGCTACCTGTAGCGCTCGAACGCTGTGCAATACACACTGCGTTATATATATATATATAAATAAATATATTTAAAAAAAAATATATATAATTAATATATATATACAACACTTTGTGTATATATTTTCGAATCATCAAGCAAAGGATAAGCTTCAGTGGATCGCAGTATGGCAGCTGCTCAACCACTTACAACACCTTGCCCGTTACAAAAGTCGTTTACAATTGATTCTAGGCTTTGTCATTGTATTAAATAATGTTTTCATATGTAACTAGCATGGCACCAGGTGATCAAAGATCCTCCCAATTTACTATGTTACAAATTACATTGGCATCACATCCATTGTCGTTTAAAATATAAATAATAAACTTTAAATGGTTTAGAAGCCATACAATGCAAATTGCCCCTTATTTATCATTGCAGTCCAGCACGGATACGACCTTAGAGGCGTTCAGGCATAATCCAACGGACGTAGCGTCATACCACTGTTCGCTCGAACAAGTATTGTGCCATTGGTCCGTACCTGCGGTTCCTCTCGTACTACGCAGGAATGCTGTCGCAACAACGTTTTGTCATTAGTAGGGTAAAACTAACCTGTCTCACGACGGTCTAAACCCAGCTCACGTTCCCTTGCATGGGTGAACAATCCAACGCTTGGTGAATTTTGCTTCACAATGATAGGAAGAGCCGACATCGAAGGATCAAAAAGCGACGTCGCTATGAACGCTTGGCCGCCACAAGCCAGTTATCCCTATGGTAACTTTTCTGACACCTCTTGTTAAAAACTCTTTAAACCAAAAGGATCGATAGGCCGAGCTTTTGCTGTCCCTGTGTGTACTGAACACCGAGATCAAGTCAGCATTTGCCCTTTTGCTCTATGTGTGGTTTCTGTCCGCACTGAGCTGGCCTTGGGACACCTCCGTTATTATTTGAGAGATGTACCGCCCCAGTCAAACTCCCTACCTGGCAATGTCCTTGAATTGGATCATACCTGAGTAATTGGAGTTATACCAAATTTTCAAATCAATAATACAGTAAATGCATCTCTCATTAAAGAATTTGTTTGCGATTATATAACAAACTCGTGATACTTTGATCAAGAAGCTTGCATCAAAACCCAATACCATAAGATATAATAAATATATCCGTATAATGGCTAGGAAATGATACACGTTCCATTTAATCAAGTAAGTAAGGAAACAATAAGAGTAGTGGTATTTCATTGGCGATACCAAACCGAAGTCTAATATCTCCCACTTATTCTACACCTCTTATGTCTCCTTACACTGCCAGATTAGAGTCAAGCTCAAAAGGGTCTTCTTTCCCCGCTAATTATTCCAAGCCCGTTCCCTTGGCTGTGGTTTCGCTAGATAGTAGATAGGGACAGTAGGAATCTCGTTAATCCATTCATGCGCGTCACTAATTAGATGACGAGGCATTTGGCTATTTTTTTTTTTTTTGTTCGCTGAGGATGGAAATCTTCAAAGATACGTAAGGACGGGATATTTATGTATTTCGATATATTAGTAATAACTTAGTTGGTATTTGTTATCGATCCCAATTATACGCATGCACGATTCATCCCGAGACAAGTCCCGGGACGCCTACGTACTAAAACCACCTCCTTTATTAAGCGAATTTTATGCCGATTTTGATGGTATGCTTCGGCAGCAAGCTTAATCTGGAACCCGTGCATTGGCTAAGTCCAATCGCGAGTGTACCCCGACAGATACATGAACTGTCGCCAGCTCCAGAGACCACCGCTGATTACCCGGACACTGATGATATTGCTATCACCAGAGCTGAGGAGGTCTGAAGCGATCAACCGTTTTACTGATTGACCACTCCATATTCCCCTCCAGTTCACAGTGGCGGAATGGAACTCAATGTCAAAGGCACCGAAAGATCTCCGCAAATTCGTCCGTATGTCCGGTGTATCGTACTTCCCGACCTTACGCTGGTGCGCTTGGTCGAGAGAATGTCCGTCAGTCACAATCTGAGTGTCAATCACATAAATGCGATTTTGTCGGATAGCCACCAGGTCAGGTTTATTCAGTCCGGTTTCGCCCTGCAGACTTGGTTCAACATGAACGACGCAGCCTCTTCGCTCGAGTCCCCGCTTGAGAAAATTTACTACGCCGTTGTGCCGAGCTATCCTCCTCCCGTGAGTTCTATAGCATTGCTGCAAGATGTGATTTGTTGTTTCGGGAGCATCACATCCTGCACGGCACCGTCTCCCCAATTCGTGCCTTCCCCTCGTAGTACGAGACCTTGAGGGTAGGGCATTTATCCGCAGTTTGATTCCATCAGTATATTCCTTTCCTGTTAGCAAACGCGTGGGCTGACTAACCCACCCGTGTTGCGGAGCAAAACGCTCTGCTTCACGGAGCCCGCAACCATCAACAGACATGTGCAATCTATTTGCCAAGTACGAATCTACCTGCGAACGGGTTAACAGTTCTTCACTTCCAGCCTGAAGCCTATCCCGGGCCCTCCGCATTTCTTCCTCCACGAAAGAGCTGGCTACCTCGGATCGCTCGAGGTGAGGCCATTTTATGTTGCTCAAACGCTTTAGTCGAAGCATTGGTGCTGTCCATCTTAAGGATGGTAACCCGAGACCCCCACTCTTGTGGGGGGCATGGAAAAAAGAAACTGGTACGTCCACCGGAAGCCCCAACCACTTCCGTGCGGTATATCGAACTAATTTGTCAAATTTCTTCAGAACGCCTATCGTCACACTCCCAAGGGTCAGCTTGTGATAGAGTTGTGGGATAAGGACGGTCCGAAGGGCAAATAACTTCTGTTGTGGTTTCAGGGGGGCCCGAGTCAATCTCAACAGCTTTGGACCGAGGTCCTCTGCTGGATCGTACCGGGCCCGCCCCTCCGCAGTGAATTTAATCCCTAAGTACTTCCACTCGTCAGTACGCTTCAATGAAGGACACTCGCGCCCGCCAATCAAGAAGCTTCGCCGTTCGACGACGGTACACTTTTGTTTGGCTTGCCCCTTAATACTGACCGTGAAACATTTATCAGTATTAAGGGTGAGACCCACCGAGGAAAGGAAACAAACGGTGGTGTCCAACAATTTTTGAAGCCCCATCGGAGTTTCCGCAAAAAGGACTATATCATCTGCGAATGCTGCTGCGTTTGTCATGGCATTTCCGACTTTGGCACCAATCTCACTGGGTAAGGACCTAAGCAACCGGTCAATGACCAAGTTGAATAGTATGGGAGACAGAGGGTCACCCTGCTTCACTCCTCGGGCAGGAATGAACGCCTCTGAAACCCACCCGTTCCCAGCGAGCATTGTGCCGCCGCCCTCGTACGCCTTCCGTAAGTAGTTGATGAAGCCTTTCGGGGCACCATATGAAGCCAATGTGTTGTAGACCGCTTCGTGAGCTACAGCATCAAAGGCCTTACTAACATCGAGGGTCCCGATGTAGCACGATTTAAATCGCTTATGATGTTCCCTCAAAACTAAATCAACAATCGTCGTATTATCAGCACACCCATCGGTAGGTAGGAACCCTCGCTGACGCGTGTCCCAGTTGATGGCTGCGCTCAACCGGGAAGCCAAAATGGCATTTAGTTGCCTAACTATAACCGAGGGGACTGAAATAGGACGATAGTCTTGCGGTTGATTTGCCGTCGCCTTCTTCGGAATGAAGATGGTTCGGGCCAGACGGATAGAGTACGGCAAATTCCCGCACCAGAGGATCAAGTTCATTATGCGAAGCATAATGCCTTCGGGGACACTCCTGGCAGTTTTTGGAGTGATCCCGTCCGGGCCTGGAGAACTAGATAGTTTGACTTTTGTGGCCCTAAGATCGCGCTGGTTCACAGCGGACCATACCCTCTCGAGTGAATGCTCCATGTTAAACATGTCGCGTTTTATCGAGCTTGAGCTAGGCTGAGTCATTACCCGTCTCCAATATGGCTCCATGACCTCCTGGTTTGGCATCACCGACTCATCATCTTCCTCCAGTAGGGACTTTATGCATCGCCCCGGATGTTTATCCCAGTTACGCTGAACCCTCGCGTACTGCTGCCTTCTACGTTGTCTCATATTTCGAGGCTCCGTTCGGGGCCTCGTCAGAATGTGCGGTTCATTCCGTGGCGGAAAAATTTCCATGAGATAACTGGATAAACTTTGGAGAGTGGTTTCCTGTCCCGAGACCTGCGCATTATCTACGATATTTTGCAGGACCTCGGCTCTCCACCGGGGTAAGCATACTACAGGTGCTAGACCCTGTAGTACCCTAAGGATTTCGTTGTTCGTCTGTTCGGTTGGTGCGATTGGTCCCCCTTCTGATCTTGGTACTCGTCGGTTTTGCTCGCTATTACTAGGGCGGCGCTGTGTGGTGTTGATTTCTTCTGCTTCTGGGGTGGGAACGGATTGCCCCCTTATCTGCTCTAGTTTTGCCTTGTACTCACTCCTCTTCCGATACGAAGATATCGCATCGGCACTGCGGTGGGTGAAAATCTCCGCTAGCTTCTTATTAAGAAATCGTACACCACTTGCTGCAAGCTCAACCTCCTTTCTCGCCATCATCAAGGTTTCTTCCTCTGACCACCTTGCCTTTTTATCGACACGAAGACGTTGTGCATCAAGATCGTCTTTGTGCCGATGTGACATGTGAACGCCCAAACCCCTCTTGGAGCTGAACGTCATTTCACATATCGTACAGGGCACCCTCCCTGCAAGGTTAACCTCTGCACTGGTTCCAAATTGTGTGCTATCCAGGCTGGAAGCCGTGGATTCTCCTCTTACAAAACGATTTAGGTTCCGAGGCTCGTTATCTTCAGTTGCACCAATTTGTTTTAAGGTTCCAGGGGGCCGGTAACCCCAAGGATCCTTTCGCCGCTCAAATCAGCTACCAGTAAATACTGGCACCCAGAGAATACCACGAGGAGGTTTTGAGTCGACTTGATCTGATTGCATGGCTTACGAGTTACGGTATTGCACCCCCTCTGCACAATCAAATCCATATTCTCCTTAAGAGAGTCATAGTTACTCCCGCCGTTGACCCGCGCTTACTTGAATTTCTTCACTTTGACATTCAGAGCACTGGGCAGAAATCACATTGTGTCAACACCCGCTAGGGCCATCACAATGCTTTGTTTTAATTAGACAGTCGGATTCCCCAAGTCCGTGCCAGTTCTGAATTGATTGTTAATTGATAATCGTTATAATTAATAAGAACTAATTGGTTTGACCCAACTAGTATTCTTAAAAATTTTAGCAAGAAAGTTCCACAATTGGATACGTAACTAACTATCCGGGGAACAAGTTACAACCATAAATGATCGAAACTCTATTTACCCAGAACGAGCACATAAACCATATTATTGTTTCCCAATCAAGCCCGACTATCTCAATCTTCAGAGCCAATCCTTATCCCGAAGTTACGGATCTAATTTGCCGACTTCCCTTACCTACATTATTCTATCGACTAGAGACTCTTCACCTTGGAGACCAGCTGCGGATATTGGTACGGCCTGTTGAGAAGTTTGCGTATCCCCACCATAAATTTTCAAGGTCCGAGGAGAAAATATCGACACAACAGTATATGTCATGCTCTTCTAGCCCATCTACCATATCTCTCTGCGAAAGACTTCCATGGTAGTACGACTATAAAACAGAAAAGAAAACTCTTCCGATATCTCTCGACGGCTTCTTTATGGTCGTTCCTGTTGCCAGGATGAGCACGAGGCCCATATTTAATAACAAACGGATACTCAACAGGTTACGGAATTGGAACCGTATTCCCTTTCGTTCAAAATTATTCAAGTATATAATTTTTACATATAGTAAATTTTATTTTTACTTGAAAATTTTCGGCTTTCGCCTTGAACTTAGGACCGACTAACTCGTGATCAACCACTGTTCACACGAAACCCTTCTCCACTTCAGTCCTCCAAGGTCTCATTCGATTATTTGCTACTACCACCAAGATCTGTACCAATAGCAGCTCCATGCAGGCTTACGCCAAACACTTCTACGCATACCATTGTACCTTCCTACTCACTAAAGTTTCAAAATTTATATTACAAGTAATATAAATCATCTACTTTAGCGGTAATGTATAGGTATACAACTTAAGCGCCATCCATTTTAAGGGCTAGTTGCTTCGGCAGGTGAGTTGTTACACACTCCTTAGCGGATTTCGACTTCCATGATCACCGTCCTGCTGTTTTAAGCAACCAACGCCTTTCATGGTTTCTGCATGAGTTGTTAATTTGGGCACCGTAACATTACGTTTGGTTCATCCCACAGCGCCAGTTCTGCTTACCAAAAGTGGCCCACTGGGCACAATATATCATAACCTTAAACTTCATATCAAGAAAGTTAAGGTTCTTACCCATTTAAAGTTTGAGAATAGGTTAAGATCGTTTCGACCCTAAGGCCTCTAATCATTCGCTTTACCAGATAAGATTATTTTATATAACATTAAAATGCACCAGCTATCCTGAGGGAAACTTCGGAAGGAACCAGCTACTAGATGGTTCGATTGGTCTTTCGCCCCTATACTCAATTCTGACAATCGATTTGCACGTCAGAACTGTTTCGGTCTTCCATCAGGGTTTCCCCTGACTTCAACCTGATCAAGTATAGTTCACCATCTTTCGGGTCACAGCATATCTGCTCAAGGTACGTTCCAGTTAGAGGCATAAATAATATAAATATTATTATACATAACTATATAGAACGCCCCGGGATTGTGTTAATTAGCTATAAAATAGTTAAAAAACTAATCCCATTATTAGTCAAGTTAATTACGCTATTAGGTTTATATCCCAATAACTTGCACATATGTTAGACTCCTTGGTCCGTGTTTCAAGACGGGTCCCGAAGGTATCCTGAATCTTTCGCATTGTTAATCATACAAGTGCTTATAATAAACACAAAAATCAATGATAATTATGCCATTATATAATTCCGAAAAATTAACGCACTGTATTCTTATTAGTCTATCAACACTTTATCAAATTAATGACATTTATTCTATGTTAAAATGCAAGCATAATAATTTGAATAAACTATAAGCCATATTTTATGATAAATTTAATATGTTAATAGATTACAATGTCCTTATATGGAAAAAATGCACATTATTTGTATAATATTGTTTAAATATTATAACTTTAATGATGAATTTTCCATAACGGATATTCAGGTTCATCGGGCTTAACCTCTAAGCAGTTTCACGTACTATTTAACTCTCTATTCAGAGTTCTTTTCAACTTTCCCTCACGGTACTTGTTTACTATCGGTCTCATGGTTATATTTAGTTTTAGATGGAGTTTACCACCCACTTAGTGCTGCACTATCAAGCAACACGACTCTTTGGAAACATCATCTAGTAATCATTAACGTTATACGGGCCTGGCACCCTCTATGGGTAAATGGCCTCATTTAAGAAGGACTTAAATCGTTAATTTCTCATACTAGAATATTGACGCTCCATACACTGCATCTCACATTTGCCATATAGACAAAGTGACTTAGTGCTGAACTGATTTCTTTTCGCTCGCCGCTACTAAGAAAATCCTTGTTAGTTTCTTTTCCTCCCCTAATTAATATGCTTAAATTCAGGGGGTAGTCCCATATGAGTTGAGGTTGTATAAAGCAATAATATTATTTACATTATCTTTATTTTATGAAGAACAATATATTAGATGTATTTTCAATTTTCGCATCTTTAAATAAGAGACAATTCCAGATGAAAAATATTTCATATTTTTTATGCTAGACATTTCTCAGTATTATTTGAATTGAAAAAAGAAAGAATTGTATATCTTCATT
>NW_025319038.1:6245000-6255000 GCF_017639315.1 Drosophila ananassae
GGCCTCGGATATGAGTCCTGTATTGTTATTTTTCGTCACTACCTCCCCGAGCTGGGAGTGGGTAATTTACGCGCCTGCTGCCTTCCTTAGATGTGGTAGCCGTTTCTCAGGCTCCCTCTCCGGAATCGAACCCTGATTCCCCGTTACCCGTTGCAACCATGGTAGTCCTAGATACTACCATCAAAAGTTGATAGGGCAGACATTTGAAAGATCTGTCGTCGGTACAAGACCATACGATCTGCATGTTATCTAGAGTTCAACCAATATAACGATCTTGCGATCGCTTGGTTTTAGCCTAATAAAAGCACATGTCCCATAAGGTTCATGTTTTAATTGCATGTATTAGCTCTAGAATTACCACAGTTATCCAAGTAACTGTTAACGATCTAAGGAACCATAACTGATATAATGAGCCTTTTGCGGTTTCACTTTTAATGCGTGTGTACTTAGACATGCATGGCTTAATCTTTGAGACAAGCATATAACTACTGGCAGGATCAACCAGAATAATGTTTATTTCTTGATATATTATTTTCATTTTGATATTTAGAAAATAAATATTGCAAATATTTGTATATATTATATTAATAACGAATTTGGCCAATTATTAAATGGCATTCAATATTCGTTCTTTATAAAATAAATATATATAGAATATTTATATATATTTTAATTTTGGCTTTCTTAAACCCGGCTGGGACGTGTAACCGGGTTTTTCTTTTGTTTATTAAAAACATTGTGTGGTCTTTTTACATGGTATAATTGCTACTCTATTGTTTTTAGCCTTTATTTAATATATTACATATTATGCATATATTTAATTCTAAAATATCTTTTTATATTCACATACAACAATTTGTATATATTCACATATATATATTTGTTTAATATTATAATAATATTATAACAATTGTAATTTGATAATAAATTTAAAATTTAATTTCTTTGTAAATTAGTTTAGTTTTATATGATATAAAACTAAGCACTTACATATTCAAAAGTTTTAATATTTTAATATATATTTTGTTTAATATGTATGCATATAATAATAATATATAATAATATCATCATCATATACACATATGAAAATTAAATTAAATAAAATTTAATATAACTTCATATAGACGCTAGGAAAGAAAAAGTAACTTTTTACTAACCTAGCTCCAGAGTTTAACGATAATATTCGGAAACTTGTCAAATTAATGAAATATTAATATAACACTTACGTTTCAACTATATTATCTTAATAATATAATTTATATAAATATAATATAAAATTGTATATTATATAGGTAGGCTGACACCACCTACCATATATACCTTTTTGACTACGCTTTCGTAAAGTGTGGTATTTAAATATCTTCTCCCCCTCACTTAAAAGCATTCATTTTGGTATTTTAAATATATCCATATAATATAAATTTTAATATTAATATTATACAGGCAGGCCGACACCACCTACCATATATATCTTTTTGACTACGCTTTCGTAAAGTGTGGTATTTATATATCTTCTCCCCCTCACTTAAAAGCATTCATTTTGGTATTTTAAATATATCCATATAATATAAATTTTAATATTAATATTATATAGGCAGGCCGACACCACCTACCATATATATCTTTTTGACTACGCTTTCGTAAAGTGTGGTATTTATATATCTTCTCCCCCTCACTTAAAAGCATTCATTTTGGTATTTTAAATATATCCATATAATATAAATTTTAATATTAATATTATATAGGCAGGCCGACACCACCTACCATATATATCTTTTTGACTACGCTTTCGTAAAGTGTGGTATTTATATATCTTCTCCCTCTCACCTAAAAATACTCATCAGAATACTTTTATCATTTATATGACTTATATATACTAAAACATTCATTTCAATATATATTCATTTCCATATGAAAATATTTTAATATTTTCAATTTAATATTTTATATAATATATTTAATATATTATATAGGTAGGCCGACACCACCTACCATATATACCTTTTTGACACAGCTTACTTAAAAGCTCCAGAGTTTAACGATAATATTTGGAAACTTGTCATATTAATGAAATATTAATATAACACTTACGTTTCAACTATATTATCTTAATAATATAATTTATACAAATATAATATATAATTGTATATTATATAGGTAGGCCGACACCACCTACCATATATACCTTTTTGACACAGCTTACGTAAAACCGGTCATTTATCTATACATTTTCTCCCTCCGTCAAATTTCTCATATACTTCATATATTTTCATATATGTCGTATATATATGAATATTTTCATATCCATATAAAAATATTTTTATATTTAATATTTGATGAATATTATTTCTATATTCATATAATTTCTTTATTTTCATATAAATAGCGGACTTATATCAATATTAGCTCATATCGATATAATAATGTTTAATATATTTAATATAATATATTTCATATATTATATAGGTAGGCTGACACCACCTACCATATATACCTTTTTGACTACGCTTTCGTAAATTGTGGTATTTTTTGTACTACGGATAGATATCCATATTTTAATATTTTCATATCCATATAAAAATATTTTAATATTTAGTATTTGATGAATATTATTTCTATATTCATATAATTTCTTTATTTTCATATAAATAGCGGACTTATATCAATATTAGCTCATATCGATATAATAATGTTTAATATATTTAATATAATATATTTCATATATTATATAGGTAGGCTGACACCACCTACCATATATACCTTTTTGACTACGCTTTCGTAAATTGTGGTATTTTTTGTACTACGGATAGATATCCATATTTTAATATTTTCATATCCATATAAAAATATTTTAATATTTAGTATTTGATGAATATTATTTCTATATTCATATAATTTCTTTATTTTCATATAAATAGCGGACTTATATCAATATTAGCTCATATCGATATAATAATGTTTAATATATTTAATATAATATATTTCATATATTATATAGGTAGGCTGACACCACCTACCATATATACCTTTTTGACTACGCTTTCGTAAATTGTGGTATTTTTTGTACTACGGATAGATATCCATATTTTAATATTTTCATATCCATATAAAAATATTTTAATATTTAGTATTTGATGAATATTATTTCTATATTCATATAATTTCTTTATTTTCATATAAATAGCGGACTTATATCAATATTAGCTCATATCGATATAATAATGTTTAATATATTTAATATAATATATTTCATATATTATATAGGTAGGCTGACACCACCTACCATATATACCTTTTTGACTACGCTTTCGTAAAATGTGGTATTTTTTATACTACGTATTTTCATATCCATATAAAAATATTTTAATATTTTCATATCCATATAAAAATATTTTAATATTTTCATATCCATATAAAAATATTTTAATATTTTCATATCCATATAAAAATATTTTAATATTTTCATATCCATATAAAAATATTTTAATATTTTCATATCCATATAAAAATATTTTAATATTCGTTATTTGGAAAAGTTTTATTTTGATTTTTATTTTTAAAAAAAGTTTAAATAGGGACAGTAGGAATCTCATGAATTGAATCATGCGCGTCACTAATATGATGACGAGTCAAAGGGCTACCTGGCAAAAGTTATTACAACTCCCGCCGTCCGTATATTACGGACTTATACTTTGATGAAAAAAATTTTTTTTTTTCATTTTATATATATGATGATTTAATATTATATTAATATTATCAATACAGCAGAGATATTAATATTATCGTGTTAACATTTTGTATATTCAAATCCATTCATAAATTTTTGTACTTGGAAAAATTTTTAATATTTTTAAAAAAGTTTAGATAGGGACAGTAGGAATCTCATGAATTGAATCATGCGCGTCACTAATATGATGACGAGTCAAAGGGCTATCAGGCAAAAGTTATTACAACTCCCGCCGTCCGTATATTACGGACTTATACTTTGATGAAAAAAATTTTTTTTTTCATTTTATATATATGATATTTTTATATCATATTCATCTTGTCAACATTTTATATTTGCGCGTCACTAATAAGATGACGATGCATTTGGCTACCTGTAGCGCTCGAACGCTGTGCAATACACACTGCGTTATATATATATATATAAATAAATATATTTAAAAAAAAATATATATAATTAATATATATATACAACACTTTGTGTATATATTTTCGAATCATCAAGCAAAGGATAAGCTTCAGTGGATCGCAGTATGGCAGCTGCTCAACCACTTACAACACCTTGCCCGTTACAAAAGTCGTTTACAATTGATTCTAGGCTTTGTCATTGTATTAAATAATGTTTTCATATGTAACTAGCATGGCACCAGGTGATCAAAGATCCTCCCAATTTACTATGTTACAAATTACATTGGCATCACATCCATTGTCGTTTAAAATATAAATAATAAACTTTAAATGGTTTAGAAGCCATACAATGCAAATTGCCCCTTATTTATCATTGCAGTCCAGCACGGATACGACCTTAGAGGCGTTCAGGCATAATCCAACGGACGTAGCGTCATACCACTGTTCGCTCGAACAAGTATTGTGCCATTGGTCCGTACCTGCGGTTCCTCTCGTACTACGCAGGAATGCTGTCGCAACAACGTTTTGTCATTAGTAGGGTAAAACTAACCTGTCTCACGACGGTCTAAACCCAGCTCACGTTCCCTTGCATGGGTGAACAATCCAACGCTTGGTGAATTTTGCTTCACAATGATAGGAAGAGCCGACATCGAAGGATCAAAAAGCGACGTCGCTATGAACGCTTGGCCGCCACAAGCCAGTTATCCCTATGGTAACTTTTCTGACACCTCTTGTTAAAAACTCTTTAAACCAAAAGGATCGATAGGCCGAGCTTTTGCTGTCCCTGTGTGTACTGAACACCGAGATCAAGTCAGCATTTGCCCTTTTGCTCTATGTGTGGTTTCTGTCCGCACTGAGCTGGCCTTGGGACACCTCCGTTATTATTTGAGAGATGTACCGCCCCAGTCAAACTCCCTACCTGGCAATGTCCTTGAATTGGATCATACCTGAGTAATTGGAGTTATACCAAATTTTCAAATCAATAATACAGTAAATGCATCTCTCATTAAAGAATTTGTTTGCGATTATATAACAAACTCGTGATACTTTGATCAAGAAGCTTGCATCAAAACCCAATACCATAAGATATAATAAATATATCCGTATAATGGCTAGGAAATGATACACGTTCCATTTAATCAAGTAAGTAAGGAAACAATAAGAGTAGTGGTATTTCATTGGCGATACCAAACCGAAGTCTAATATCTCCCACTTATTCTACACCTCTTATGTCTCCTTACACTGCCAGATTAGAGTCAAGCTCAAAAGGGTCTTCTTTCCCCGCTAATTATTCCAAGCCCGTTCCCTTGGCTGTGGTTTCGCTAGATAGTAGATAGGGACAGTAGGAATCTCGTTAATCCATTCATGCGCGTCACTAATTAGATGACGAGGCATTTGGCTATTTTTTTTTTTTTTTTTTTTTTTTTGTTCGCTGAGGATGGAAATCTTCAAAGATACGTAAGGACGGGATATTTATGTATTTCGATATATTAGTAATAACTTAGTTGGTATTTGTTATCGATCCCAATTATACGCATGCACGATTCATCCCGAGACAAGTCCCGGGACGCCTACGTACTAAAACCACCTCCTTTATTAAGCGAATTTTATGCCGATTTTGATGGTATGCTTCGGCAGCAAGCTTAATCTGGAACCCGTGCATTGGCTAAGTCCAATCGCGAGTGTACCCCGACAGATACATGAACTGCCGCCAGCTCCAGAGACCACCACTGATTACCCGGACACTGATGATATTGCTATCACCAGAGCTGAGGAGGTCTGAAGCGATCAACCGTTTTACTGATTGACCACTCCATATTCCCCTCCAGTTCACAGTGGCGGAATGGAACTCAATGTCAAAGGCACCGAAAGATCTCCGCAAATTCGTCCGTATGTCCGGTGTATCGTACTTCCCGACCTTACGCTGGTGCGCTTGGTCGAGAGAATGTCCGTCAGTCACAATCTGAGTGTCAATCACATAAATGCGATTTTGTCGGATAGCCACCAGGTCAGGTTTATTCAGTCCGGTTTCGCCCTGCAGACTTGGTTCAACATGAACGACGCAGCCTCTTCGCTCAAGTCCCCGCTTGAGAAAATTTACTACGCCGTTGTGCCGAGCTATCCTCCTCCCGTGAGTTCTATAGCATTGCTGCAAGATGTGATTTGTTGTTTCGGGAGCATCACATCCTGCACGGCACCGTCTCTCCAATTCGTGCCTTCCCCTCGTAGTACGAGACCTTGAGGGTAGGGCATTTATCCGCAGTTTGATTCCATCAGTATATTCCTTTCCTGTTAGCAAACGCGTGGGCTGACTAACCCACCCGTGTTGCGGAGCAAAACGCTCTGCTTCACGGAGCCCGCAACCATCAACAGACATGTGCAATCTATTTGCCAAGTACGAATCTACCTGCGAACGGGTTAACAGTTCTTCACTTCCAGCCTGAAGCCTATCCCGGGCCCTCCGCATTTCTTCCTCCACGAAAGAGCTGGCTACCTCGGATCGCTCGAGGTGAGGCCATTTTATGTTGCTCAATCGCTTTAGTCGAAGCATTGGTGCTGTCCATCTTAGAGATGGTAACCCGAGACCCCCACTCTTGTGGGGGGCATGGAAAAAAGAAACTGGTACGTCCACCGGAAGCCCCAACCACTTCCGTGCGGTATATCGAACTAATTTGTCAAATTTCTTCAGAACGCCTATCGTCACACTCCCAAGGGTCAGCTTGTGATAGAGTTGTGGGATAAGGACGGTCCGAAGGGCAAATAACTTCTGTTGTGGTTTCAGGGGGGCCCGAGTCAATCTCAACAGCTTTGGACCGAGGTCCTCTGCTGGATCGTACCGGGCCCGCCCCTCCGCAGTGAATTTAATCCCTAAGTACTTCCACTCGTCAGTACGCTTCAATGAAGGACACTCGCGCCCGCCAATCAAGAAGCTTCGCCGTTCGACGACGGTACACTTTTGTTTGGCTTGCCCCTTAATACTGACCGTGAAACATTTATCAGTATTAAGGGTGAGACCCACCGAGGAAAGGAAACAAACGGTGGTGTCCAACAATTTCTGAAGCCCCATCGGAGTTTCCGCAAAAAGGACTATATCATCTGCGAATGCTGCTGCGTTTGTCATGGCATTTCCGACTTTGGCACCAATCTCACTGGGTAAGGACCTAAGCAACCGGTCAATGACCAAGTTGAATAGTATGGGAGACAGAGGGTCACCCTGCTTCACTCCTCGGGCAGGAATGAACGCCTCTGAAACCCACCCGTTCCCAGCGAGCATTGTGCCGCCGCCCTCGTACGCCTTCCGTAAGTAGTTGATGAAGCCTTTCGGGGCACCATATGAAGCCAATGTGTTGTAGACCGCTTCGTGAGCTACAGCATCAAAGGCCTTACTAACATCGAGGGTCCCGATGTAGCACGATTTAAATCGCTTATGATGTTCCCTCAAAACTAAATCAACAATCGTCGTATTATCAGCACACCCATCGGTAGGTAGGAACCCTCGCTGACGCGTGTCCCAGTTGATGGCTGCGCTCAACCGGGAAGCCAAAATGGCATTTAGTTGCCTAACTATAACCGAGGGGACTGAAATAGGACGATAGTCTTGCGGTTGATTTGCCGTCGCCTTCTTCGGAATGAAGATGGTTCGGGCCAGACGGATAGAGTACGGCAAATTCCCGCACCAGAGGATCAAGTTCATTATGCGAAGCATAATGCCTTCGGGGACACTCCTGGCAGTTTTTGGAGTGATCCCGTCCGGGCCTGGAGAACTAGATAATTTGACTTTTGTGGCCCTAAGATCGCGCTGGTTCACAGCGGACCATACCCTCTCGAGTGAATGCTCCATGTTAAACATGTCGCGTTTTATCGAGCTTGAGCTAGGCTGAGTCATTACCCGTCTCCAATATGGCTCCATGACCTCCTGGTTTGGCATCACCGACTCATCATCTTCCTCCAGTAGGGACTTTATGCATCGCCCCGGATGTTTATCCCAGTTACGCTGAACCCTCGCGTACTGCTGCCTTCTACGTTGTCTCATATTTCGAGGCTCCGTTCGGGGCCTCGTCAGAATGTGCGGTTCATTCCGTGGCGGAAAAATTTCCATGAGATAACTGGATAAACTTTGGAGAGTGGTTTCCTGTCCCGAGACCTGCGCATTATCTACGATATTTTGCAGGACCTCGGCTCTCCACCGGGGTAAGCATACTACAGGTGCTAGACCCTGTAGTACCCTAAGGATTTCGTTGTTCGTCTGTTCGGTTGGTGCGATTGGTCCCCCTTCTGATCTTGGTACTCGTCGGTTTTGCTCGCTATTACTAGGGCGGCGCTGTGTGGTGTTGATTTCTTCTGCTTCTGGGGTGGGAACGGATTGCCCCCTTATCTGCTCTAGTTTTGCCTTGTACTCACTCCTCTTCCGATACGAAGATATCGCATCGGCACTGCGGTGGGTGAAAATCTCCGCTAGCTTCTTATTAAGAAATCGTACACCACTTGCTGCAAGCTCAACCTCCTTTCTCGCCATCATCAAGGTTTCTTCCTCTGACCACCTTGCCTTTTTATCGACACGAAGACGTTGTGCATCAAGATCGTCTTTGTGCCGATGTGACATGTGAACGCCCAAACCCCTCTTGGAGCTGAACGTCATTTCACATATCGTACAGGGCACCCTCCCTGCAAGGTTAACCTCTGCACTGGTTCCAAATTGTGTGCTCTCCAGGCTGGAAGCCGTGGATTCTCCTCTTACAAAACGATTTAGGTTCCGAGGCTCGTTATTTTCAGTTGCACCAATTTGTTTTAAGGTTCCAGGGGGCCGGTAACCCCAAGGATCCTTTCGCCGCTCAAATCAGCTACCAGTAAATACTGGCACCCAGAGAATACCACGAGGAGGTTTTGAGTCGACTTGATCTGATTGCATGGCTTACGAGTTACGGTATAGCACCCCCTCTGCACAATCAAATCCATATTCTCCAAAGAGAGTCATAGTTACTCCCGCCGTTGACCCGCGCTTACTTGAATTTCTTCACTTTGACATTCAGAGCACTGGGCAGAAATCACATTGTGTCAACACCCGCTAGGGCCATCACAATGCTTTGTTTTAATTAGACAGTCGGATTCCCCAAGTCCGTGCCAGTTCTGAATTGATTGTTAATTGATAATCGTTATAATTAATAAGAACTAATTGGTTTGACCCAACTAGTATTCTTAAAAATTTTAGCAAGAAAGTTCCACAATTGGATACGTAACTAACTATCCGGGGAACAAGTTACAACCATAAATGATCGAAACTCTATTTACCCAGAACGAGCACATAAACCATATTATTGTTTCCCAATCAAGCCCGACTATCTCAATCTTCAGAGCCAATCCTTATCCCGAAGTTACGGATCTAATTTGCCGACTTCCCTTACCTACATTATTCTATCGACTAGAGACTCTTCACCTTGGAGACCAGCTGCGGATATTGGTACGGCCTGTTGAGAAGTTTGCGTATCCCCACCATAAATTTTCAAGGTCCGAGGAGAAAATATCGACACAACAGTATATGTCATGCTCTTCTAGCCCATCTACCATATCTCTCTGCGAAAGACTTCCATGGTAGTACGACTATAAAACAGAAAAGAAAACTCTTCCGATATCTCTCGACGGCTTCTTTATGGTCGTTCCTGTTGCCAGGATGAGCACGAGGCCCATATTTAATAACAAACGGATACTCAACAGGTTACGGAATTGGAACCGTATTCCCTTTCGTTCAAAATTATTCAAGTATATAATTTTTACATATAGTAAATTTTATTTTTACTTGAAAATTTTCGGCTTTCGCCTTGAACTTAGGACCGACTAACTCGTGATCAACCACTGTTCACACGAAACC
>NW_025319038.1:6260000-6275000 GCF_017639315.1 Drosophila ananassae
AATTTGGCCAATTATTAAATGGCATTCAATATTCGTTCTTTATAAAATAAATATATATAGAATATTTATATATATTTTAATTTTGGCTTTCTTAAACCCGGCTGGGACGTGTAACCGGGTTTTTCTTTTGTTTATTAAAAACATTGTGTGGTCTTTTTACATGGTATAATTGCTACTCTATTGTTTTTAGCCTTTATTTAATATATTACATATTATGCATATATTTAATTCTAAAATATCTTTTTATATTCACATACAACAATTTGTATATATTCACATATATATATTTGTTTAATATTATAATAATATTATAACAATTGTAATTTGATAATAAATTTAAAATTTAATTTCTTTGTAAATTAGTTTAGTTTTATATGATATAAAACTAAGCACTTACATATTCAAAAGTTTTAATATTTTAATATATATTTTGTTTAATATGTATGCATATAATAATAATATATAATAATATCATCATCATATACACATATGAAAATTAAATTAAATAAAATTTAATATAACTTCATATAGACGCTAGGAAAGAAAAAGTAACTTTTTACTAACCTAGCTCCAGAGTTTAACGATAATATTCGGAAACTTGTCAAATTAATGAAATATTAATATAACACTTACGTTTCAACTATATTATCTTAATAATATAATTTATATAAATATAATATAAAATTGTATATTATATAGGTAGGCTGACACCACCTACCATATATACCTTTTTGACTACGCTTTCGTAAAGTGTGGTATTTAAATATCTTCTCCCCCTCACTTAAAAGCATTCATTTTGGTATTTTAAATATATCCATATAATATAAATTTTAATATTAATATTATACAGGCAGGCCGACACCACCTACCATATATATCTTTTTGACTACGCTTTCGTAAAGTGTGGTATTTATATATCTTCTCCCCCTCACTTAAAAGCATTCATTTTGGTATTTTAAATATATCCATATAATATAAATTTTAATATTAATATTATATAGGCAGGCCGACACCACCTACCATATATATCTTTTTGACTACGCTTTCGTAAAGTGTGGTATTTATATATCTTCTCCCCCTCACTTAAAAGCATTCATTTTGGTATTTTAAATATATCCATATAATATAAATTTTAATATTAATATTATATAGGCAGGCCGACACCACCTACCATATATATCTTTTTGACTACGCTTTCGTAAAGTGTGGTATTTATATATCTTCTCCCTCTCACCTAAAAATACTCATCAGAATACTTTTATCATTTATATGACTTATATATACTAAAACATTCATTTCAATATATATTCATTTCCATATGAAAATATTTTAATATTTTCAATTTAATATTTTATATAATATATTTAATATATTATATAGGTAGGCCGACACCACCTACCATATATACCTTTTTGACACAGCTTACTTAAAAGCTCCAGAGTTTAACGATAATATTTGGAAACTTGTCATATTAATGAAATATTAATATAACACTTACGTTTCAACTATATTATCTTAATAATATAATTTATACAAATATAATATATAATTGTATATTATATAGGTAGGCCGACACCACCTACCATATATACCTTTTTGACACAGCTTACGTAAAACCGGTCATTTATCTATACATTTTCTCCCTCCGTCAAATTTCTCATATACTTCATATATTTTCATATATGTCGTATATATATGAATATTTTCATATCCATATAAAAATATTTTTATATTTAATATTTGATGAATATTATTTCTATATTCATATAATTTCTTTATTTTCATATAAATAGCGGACTTATATCAATATTAGCTCATATCGATATAATAATGTTTAATATATTTAATATAATATATTTCATATATTATATAGGTAGGCTGACACCACCTACCATATATACCTTTTTGACTACGCTTTCGTAAATTGTGGTATTTTTTGTACTACGGATAGATATCCATATTTTAATATTTTCATATCCATATAAAAATATTTTAATATTTAGTATTTGATGAATATTATTTCTATATTCATATAATTTCTTTATTTTCATATAAATAGCGGACTTATATCAATATTAGCTCATATCGATATAATAATGTTTAATATATTTAATATAATATATTTCATATATTATATAGGTAGGCTGACACCACCTACCATATATACCTTTTTGACTACGCTTTCGTAAATTGTGGTATTTTTTGTACTACGGATAGATATCCATATTTTAATATTTTCATATCCATATAAAAATATTTTAATATTTAGTATTTGATGAATATTATTTCTATATTCATATAATTTCTTTATTTTCATATAAATAGCGGACTTATATCAATATTAGCTCATATCGATATAATAATGTTTAATATATTTAATATAATATATTTCATATATTATATAGGTAGGCTGACACCACCTACCATATATACCTTTTTGACTACGCTTTCGTAAATTGTGGTATTTTTTGTACTACGGATAGATATCCATATTTTAATATTTTCATATCCATATAAAAATATTTTAATATTTAGTATTTGATGAATATTATTTCTATATTCATATAATTTCTTTATTTTCATATAAATAGCGGACTTATATCAATATTAGCTCATATCGATATAATAATGTTTAATATATTTAATATAATATATTTCATATATTATATAGGTAGGCTGACACCACCTACCATATATACCCTTTTTTTTTTTAGTCGCGATCGAGCTTCTGAAGCGAACAGACGTGCCTCCGTGTGTGCTCCGTGTGAGAACCGTATAAAACCGCAAAAACCTTACCGACAGAGACGGAATTTAGTGTCCCCCGCGTGGGAGCCTAAATGCAATCAAGTGCATAAAAAATAGTGACAGTGACACTCATAGTTTTGTGAAAAATCGCAATTTTCTGTGCGCAAAAATAACCACGTGCGTGGAAAATTACCAAGCTTATTGAAGCTTTCAAGCTTAAAGCTTAAAGTTCAAAGCTTTCAAGCTTTAAGCTTTAAGCTTTAGTAAAGACAAGAACCGCTGCAAGCTTAGCGGAGTTCCGAACCTCCCAAAGCTTAGAACTTTAAAGAACTTTTTAAGCTCTCCAAACTCTGGAAAGCTTGGCGCGAATTTGGGCCCTTTTAAAACCCGAATTCGCGGCAAACCACCATGGAATGGCAAGCGCCGCCCCGATCGCCCAAGGCTAAGCCGCCCAGGAAAAAGCCTAACTCCAGCGAAGTCTTCGGAAGCGATTCCAGCGAATCCGAACCCGGAGAAGTAAAGCGCAAGTCGGCCAAGAAACCCAGCGAAGAAAAACCCAGCACCAGCGCGGCAGCTAGAGCCGCGCTTTTGACCAAGCTTAGACTCCAAGGTAATTCCTTTGCCCTTCTCTCGGACGACGATGAGCTTTCGGACTCCGAAGCTGAAAGCGAAAATCCTTCAACGGCTTTAAAGACCGATGCTCCCAAGAAGACCCCCAAGGAAATAAAGCCGCCCCCGATTTTTATACCAGATGTGACCAACATTAAAGCCCTGTCTAAAGCCATCTCCAGCGCCCTTGGCGACAAAGTTGACGTCACTTTCAAGACCAGCTTGAACAACACCACAAGGGTTATGACTCCGAATAAGGAGTCATATACCAAATTGAAGCAATTTCTAAACGAAAGCAACAAGCGTTATCATACCTTTCAGCCCAGAGACGAACGCGCCTACCGAGTTGTTGTAAAAGGCCTTCACTTTTCCACTGACCCGGATGACATTAAGGAGTGCTTCAGCCTCCATGGGCACAACGTCAGGGACTTATACAATCCCACTCAAAGAGGAACGAAGAAGCCGCTGAACCTCTTCTTCGTCAACCTCGAGCCCGCTAAAAATAACAAAGAAGCATTCCAGATTAAACGGCTATGCAGCACTGTTGTCACGGTCGAGCCGCCAATAAAATTTAATGACGTTCCTCAATGCTATCGTTGCCAGGCGTTCGGCCACACCCAGCGTTACTGCCAAATGGAGCACCGATGCGTCAAGTGCGGAGATCGCCACCCCACCGCTGAATGCACCAAGGCCTCCAGCGAACCAGCCCTTTGCCTCCACTGCAATGGGCCGCATACAGCCTCATACAAAGGCTGTCCTTTCTACAAAAAGGCCAAAGGCGCGTTCGCCCCAAAGCCGGCAGTACCACGAGGCCAGCAGCCTCATTTCAGCAAAGTCAATCCCAACTTGAGCTACGCCAGCGCTGCCAAAAGTGGAGTACCACAGTTTGACGATCCCGATCCTAGTCCAACAGGCAATCCGATGGATGCCTTAATGGCCAGGATGGAGTCAATGTTCGAGCGAATGATGGAGAAGGTCATGAGCCAAATGACCAAAATGATGGCCACCATCTGCAGCTCGCTATGCAAGCGGGACTAGACATTACAGTTTGGAACGCCAACGGCCTGGTTAGTTCCAGGCCAGAAGTCGAACTTTACTGTAAGACCAATCAAGCCGACGTTCTCCTAATTTCGGAAACGCACTTCACCACCCGATCATACTTAAAAATCCGAGGTTATGACATCATTGCCGCCAACCACCCCAACGGCAGAGGTCGTGGAGGCGCAGCCATTCTGATCCGAAGCAGCATCAAATATGAGGCCCTTCCTGCCATCAGAGAAGAGTGGGTTCAATGCGCCCAAATCCAAGTCACCACCACCAACGGAGATATCACCATTGCTGCTGCCTACTGTCCGCCCAAACACAGCGTTAGCGTCGAGGACTTTGGTTCGCTCCTTGATTGTCTCGGTCCCAAATTCATCATTGGCGGGGACTTCAATGCCAAACACCCGTGGTGGGGCTCTAGGATCAGGAACCCGAAAGGCACTGCACTGTACAGGCAAGTACAATCCCGTAATCTTAGCTGTCACGGGACAGGGGCACCGACGTACTGGCCTACGGATCCTCATAAGATCCCAGATGTGCTGGACTTCGTCATCTCAGGAGGACTGGATTCTGCTGGAATTCAAACCAGAGAAGTGGTCGACCTCATTTCGGACCACAGCGCCTTCGCCGTATCCCTCTACAGCCCCGCTCTGCTCAGGTCAGCCCGTAAAAGGCTAATCTTTAAATCTACGGATATTGGCAAGTACCAATCTCACCTAATCACCTTTACTGACCCCAGCCTGCCTCTTGACTCTCCTCATGACATCGAAACTGCCGTGGAAACAATGACCGCTCAAATCCAACAAGCAGCCTCAGTAGCTGCACCGAGACTCTCCAACCGCCCAAGAGCAACCGACAAAGACATCCACTTCTGGAGCCCGGAAGTCGAAGAGCTCAAGATCGAAAAACGCCGACTCCGGAGAGTATGGATGCTCTCAAGGAACCCCTTAGACAAAACCGCCCTTAACAGAGCGTGCAAACTTCTCTCAGATACGCTGGCGAGGCTAAGGAAGGAGGCTTTTGACGGGTTCGTTGAGAAACTTGAGCCAGGCGACCCCCAGCACAACCTATGGCGGGTCACGAAAAGCATCAGACGGCCCCTGAAAAGGATCCCACCCGTGAAAAGAGCCGACGGCATCTGGTGCAGATCGGAGACTGACAGGGCCAACGCCTTCGCCGAACACCTGGAAGAGGTCTTTACGCCCCACAGTCGTTGCTCAACCGAGGACGCAGCGGAAACCGCCCGGCTATTAGCTGAGCCTCTCCGGGATGCCGACCCGATTCGTCCAGTCACAACCGAGGAAACAGCCGAGCTCATCTCCATCATGAGCAACACCAAGGCCCCGGGCGATGATGGTATCAATGCGATTGCATTAAAGCTACTGCCACCTCCTAGCATCCTACTCATCACCAGGATTTACAACAGATGCATGGAGATAGGGTACTTTCCGTCTTCATGGAAACGTGCCCAAGTAGCCATGATACCTAAGCCTGGTAAACCTGAAGCCAATCTCGCCTCATACCGTCCAATAAGCCTACTTCCAATGCTCTCCAAAATACTCGAAAGAGTATTTTTGAGCAGAGCATTGCCTGTACTGGACGAGGCTGGACTGATCCCTGATCACCAGTTTGGCTTCAGGAGGCGACATGGAACTCCTGAGCAGTGCCATAGGGTCGTGCAGTACATTCTGGACGCTTTTGAAACCAGAAAGTACTGCATGGCCGTCATGCTGGACGTCAAGCAAGCATTCGACCGGGTCTGGCATCCCGGACTCCTCTACAAGCTCAAGACAGCATTGCCTCAACCATACTTCTTATTTCTGAAGGCTTTTCTGGAAGACCGTAGGTTTGCGGTAAGATGCGGTGAGGCCATCTCTGAGCTCAGAGTGGTTCACGCTGGAGTCCCTCAAGGCAGCGTTCTTGGTCCACTGCTGTACAACCTCTACACGGCTGACCTCCCCGTTCTACAGAACAGGGACCTGATGGCTGCAACCTACGCTGACGACACCGCATTTCTGACCGTTTCGGACAGCGCCATAGAGGCTGCCGCCGTCATGCAACAACAGCTAGACCTGCTCAACGGATGGCAAAAGCGGTGGAACATTGAAGTCAGCAATGAGAAGTCCACCTCCACCACATTCTCTCTCCGCCCAGGCAACTGCCCCACAGTCCACCTAAACGGTTCCCCAATCCCACAAGTGGACACTCCCAACTACCTGGGGTTCACTCTCGATCGGAGACTCACGTGGAGGCCGCATATTGAGAAAAAACGTAAACAGGCCTACGAGAGACTTCGCTCCTTTTACTGGATTATGGGCAGAAGATCGAAGCTCCGAACGTCTTCGAAGCTTCTTGTCTATAAAGCCATTATACGTCCAATCTGGACATATGGCATCCAGCTCTGGGGCACTGCTAAGTCATCGAATGTGCGAATGATCCAAACACTGGAAAACAGAGCGTTGAGAATTGCCACTGGGGCCCACCCCTTCCACGACAACATCACCATCCACGAGGTCTTGAAGTTCCCATGGGTGAGGGACGAAATTAAGAAAAGCAGCGTGCGCTACAGACAGCGGCTCCATGATCACCCAAACCGGACAGCCGTCGCCTTGCTGGACAACAGAGAGCAGCCCAGAAGATTGCAAAGGACGCACCCACTAGACCTCGCCTCTCAAACTCAATAAAGATAAAATAAATACATCCTACATTTATAGCCCCGCACACTAAATATTCCTAAAATTCTTGCCCTACATCTGCTAAATATTGTTAACTTAGTCTAATGTACTTTAGCCTAGTATCACCTAGATCTACGTGTATTTCTAATTATAAGTGAAGTTAATGTAAAACAATTTAATGGTTGTCCGCAAAGGACAGTTTTAAATAAAAATGTACCCTGCTAATAAAAAAAAAAAAAAAAAATATATACCTTTTTGACTACGCTTTCGTAAATTGTGGTATTTTTTGTACTACGGATAGATATCCATATTTTAATATTTTCATATCCATATAAAAATATTTTAATATTTAGTATTTGATGAATATTATTTCTATATTCATATAATTTCTTTATTTTCATATAAATAGCGGACTTATATCAATATTAGCTCATATCGATATAATAATGTTTAATATATTTAATATAATATATTTCATATATTATATAGGTAGGCTGACACCACCTACCATATATACCTTTTTGACTACGCTTTCGTAAATTGTGGTATTTTTTGTACTACGGATAGATATCCATATTTTAATATTTTCATATCCATATAAAAATATTTTAATATTTAGTATTTGATGAATATTATTTCTATATTCATATAATTTCTTTATTTTCATATAAATAGCGGACTTATATCAATATTAGCTCATATCGATATAATAATGTTTAATATATTTAATATAATATATTTCATATATTATATAGGTAGGCTGACACCACCTACCATATATACCTTTTTGACTACGCTTTCGTAAATTGTGGTATTTTTTGTACTACGGATAGATATCCATATTTTAATATTTTCATATCCATATAAAAATATTTTAATATTTAGTATTTGATGAATATTATTTCTATATTCATATAATTTCTTTATTTTCATATAAATAGCGGACTTATATCAATATTAGCTCATATCGATATAATAATGTTTAATATATTTAATATAATATATTTCATATATTATATAGGTAGGCTGACACCACCTACCATATATACCTTTTTGACTACGCTTTCGTAAATTGTGGTATTTTTTGTACTACGGATAGATATCCATATTTTAATATTTTCATATCCATATAAAAATATTTTAATATTTAGTATTTGATGAATATTATTTCTATATTCATATAATTTCTTTATTTTCATATAAATAGCGGACTTATATCAATATTAGCTCATATCGATATAATAATGTTTAATATATTTAATATAATATATTTCATATATTATATAGGTAGGCTGACACCACCTACCATATATACCTTTTTTTCTTTTTAGTCGCGATCGAACCTCCGAACGGAGCAGACGTGCCTGCTGTGCGCTCCGAACAAAATTTCACAAAGTGGTGAAATACGCGTCGGAACTCAATTCATCGGAATTTAGTGCCCCTTGTGCGGGAATAAAACTAATAATTAGTGCGTTAAAAATTTAGTTTAAACTATTGAACTAAATTTAGTGACAGTGACACTCATAATTCCACAGAAAACAAGTTTTTCTGTGTACGAACAAAATTTCACAAAGTGGTGAAATACGCGTCGGAATTCTTCGGAATTTAGTGCCCCTTGTGCGGGAATAAAACTGAAAAGCCGAACTAATTAGTGACAGTGACACTCTAAGGATAGCGATTATCCCAGAAAATTAGTTTTTCTTAGTGAAAATCATCCCCCACGTGTGTGAAAAATTTTCCAAGAACCGCCATTTCTCAGAAATTAATACTTGTGCCTCAAACTCGAACTCCAACCTGCGGTTCGAACCAACTGGTTTGTCGAACATTTTGGTTCGAACCAACTGACGCGTCGAACATTTTAAGTTCGAAACAACTAGCGCCTCGAACATCTTAGTTCGAACGGACTGGCGTCTCGAACATTAGGTTCGAAGTTGAACTTTAACTCTAACGCGATCAAACTCGAACTCCACCGTATCTATATAAGTGGAACTGCTGCGCTTTGGGCACTTTTAAAACCCAAAGTCGCGGCAAACCATCAACATGAACAAACCCGGCAAAAACTGGCAATCCCCGAAAGTGAAGCAGCCTAGAAAAAAGGCAAATTCTACGAACTTCATCAGCGACATGTCCAGCGAATCCGAACCAGGAGAAGTCAGGCGCAAGTCTGCTAGAAAACTAAACGATGACGAACCCAGCACCAGCGAGGCAGCCAGAGCGCTTTTGACAAGGCTGAAGAACAACTCATTTGCCCTTCTGTCAGATGATGACGAAAATTTTGGATCCGATTCTGATGACGACATGGACGATCAGTCATCGACGTCGAAGAAGGACGAGGAACCCCGGAAAGCCCCCAAGACGATCAAACCACCGCCGATTTTCATCCCAGACGTGGAGAACATAGCCGGGCTAATTTCGTGTGTTGAGGCCGTTCTGGGCAAAGATAAAGACTTCACGTACAAAGCTGCCAGAAACAATCAGGTGAGGGTTATGATGCCGGATAAGGAGTCATATACTGCCCTAAAATCCATACTTGACAGTGAAGAAAAAAGGTACTACACCTTCCAGCATAAAGAGGACAGAGCCTACAGAATTGTAGTGAAAGGACTACATCATTCCACCGACATCGACCAGATCAAGAAGGATTTCCGGCGCCAAGGTTACGTAGTCCGAGATGTGCGCAATGCCATAGGGCACATTTCGAAGACCCCGCTACCGATCTTCTTCGTGAACCTCGAACCTTCCACGAACAACAAAGATGTGTTCAACGTAAAAAGGATCTGTCACTCCGTTGTGACAGTTGAACCGCCAAGAAATTTCCACGACGTGCCGCAATGTTATCGTTGCCAAGGTTTTGGGCATAGCCAGCGGTACTGCAAGCTGACGCATCGCTGCGTGAAATGTGGTGAAAATCACAGCACAAGCGAGTGCAAAAAGACCAAGGAAGAAAAGGCAAAATGCGTCCACTGTCATGGGGCCCATCCTGCCTCCTACAAAGGCTGCCCGGCCTATAAAAAAGCTAAGGCCAGCATGGCCCCTAAAGAACCTCGTCCAGCTCAGTCACGCCGACTGGCTTTCCCACCTGCACAAAACTACCCAACGGTTGACACCTCAGCCAAAAGCTATGCCGATATAGCTAAAGAGGGAGCCTGGCCACAACAACAGCAACAAAAGACAGCAACCGAGACGCCACTAGCTGACCAGATGGCAGCCTTTATGACAAGGATGGAGAACCTACTCGAGAGAGTTATGGACAAAATGTTCGAGAGAATGACAACAATGATCAGCTCCATCCTCTCACAGGTATGCAGCAAGTAGGACTTCACGTAGCCTCCACAAGAAGACTAAAAAGGACTCACCCATTGGATCTTCGCCTTGGAGAAGATACACAATAAGCTACTCTATTAGTTCACCATAGTCAAGGAACAACCTAACTAATTTAATTTCTTAAGCTAAACATGACATGTAATTTCATCTTCTATTGTTAAGGAACAACCTAACTAATTTAATTTCTTAAGCTAAACATGACATGTAATTTCATTTTTATTTTCTATTGTTAAGGTACAACTATATAAACAAATGTTCATAGGCTAGCCATATATTGTTAACCAAAATTCTTCAAGCCAAGGTACCAACACACTATTTAATTATTGTTCTCTCTAAGGACAGATCTTAAATAAAATCTCCGTTAATAACAAAAAAAAAAAAAAAAATATATACCTTTTTGACTACGCTTTCGTAAAATGTGGTATTTTTTATACTACGTATTTTCATATCCATATAAAAATATTTTAATATTTTCATATCCATATAAAAATATTTTAATATTTTCATATCCATATAAAAATATTTTAATATTTTCATATCCATATAAAAATATTTTAATATTTTCATATCCATATAAAAATATTTTAATATTTTCATATCCATATAAAAATATTTTAATATTCGTTATTTGGAAAAGTTTTATTTTGATTTTTATTTTTAAAAAAAGTTTAAATAGGGACAGTAGGAATCTCATGAATTGAATCATGCGCGTCACTAATATGATGACGAGTCAAAGGGCTACCTGGCAAAAGTTATTACAACTCCCGCCGTCCGTATATTACGGACTTATACTTTGATGAAAAAAATTTTTTTTTTTCATTTTATATATATGATGATTTAATATTATATTAATATTATCAATACAGCAGAGATATTAATATTATCGTGTTAACATTTTGTATATTCAAATCCATTCATAAATTTTTGTACTTGGAAAAATTTTTAATATTTTTAAAAAAGTTTAGATAGGGACAGTAGGAATCTCATGAATTGAATCATGCGCGTCACTAATATGATGACGAGTCAAAGGGCTACCTGGCAAAAGTTATTACAACTCCCGCCGTCCGTATATTACGGACTTATACTTTGATGAAAAAAAATTTTTTTTTTCATTTTATATATATGTTGATTTAATATTATATTAATATTATCAATACAGCAGAGACATTATTATTATCGTGTTAACATTTTGTATATTCAAATCCATTCATAAATTTTTGTACTTGGAAAAATTTTTAATATTTTTAAAAAAGTTTAGATAGGGACAGTAGGAATCTCATGAATTGAATCATGCGCGTCACTAATATGATGACGAGTCAAAGGGCTACCAGGCAAAAGTTATTACAACTCCCGCCGTCCGTATATTACGGACTTATACTTTGATGAAAAAAATTTTTTTTTTCATTTTATATATATGATATTTTTATATCATATTCATCTTGTCAACATTTTATATTTGCGCGTCACTAATAAGATGACGATGCATTTGGCTACCTGTAGCGCTCGAACGCTGTGCAATACACACTGCGTTATATATATATATATAAATAAATATATTTAAAAAAAAATATATATAATTAATATATATATACAACACTTTGTGTATATATTTTCGAATCATCAAGCAAAGGATAAGCTTCAGTGGATCGCAGTATGGCAGCTGCTCAACCACTTACAACACCTTGCCCGTTACAAAAGTCGTTTACAATTGATTCTAGGCTTTGTCATTGTATTAAATAATGTTTTCATATGTAACTAGCATGGCACCAGGTGATCAAAGATCCTCCCAATTTACTATGTTACAAATTACATTGGCATCACATCCATTGTCGTTTAAAATATAAATAATAAACTTTAAATGGTTTAGAAGCCATACAATGCAAATTGCCCCTTATTTATCATTGCAGTCCAGCACGGATACGACCTTAGAGGCGTTCAGGCATAATCCAACGGACGTAGCGTCATACCACTGTTCGCTCGAACAAGTATTGTGCCATTGGTCCGTACCTGCGGTTCCTCTCGTACTACGCAGGAATGCTGTCGCAACAACGTTTTGTCATTAGTAGGGTAAAACTAACCTGTCTCACGACGGTCTAAACCCAGCTCACGTTCCCTTGCATGGGTGAACAATCCAACGCTTGGTGAATTTTGCTTCACAATGATAGGAAGAGCCGACATCGAAGGATCAAAAAGCGACGTCGCTATGAACGCTTGGCCGCCACAAGCCAGTTATCCCTATGGTAACTTTTCTGACACCTCTTGTTAAAAACTCTTTAAACCAAAAGGATCGATAGGCCGAGCTTTTGCTGTCCCTGTGTGTACTGAACACCGAGATCAAGTCAGCATTTGCCCTTTTGCTCTATGTGTGGTTTCTGTCCGCACTGAGCTGGCCTTGGGACACCTCCGTTATTATTTGAGAGATGTACCGCCCCAGTCAAACTCCCTACCTGGCAATGTCCTTGAATTGGATCATACCTGAGTAATTGGAGTTATACCAAATTTTCAAATCAATAATACAGTAAATGCATCTCTCATTAAAGAATTTGTTTGCGATTATATAACAAACTCGTGATACTTTGATCAAGAAGCTTGCATCAAAACCCAATACCATAAGATATAATAAATATATCCGTATAATGGCTAGGAAATGATACACGTTCCATTTAATCAAGTAAGTAAGGAAACAATAAGAGTAGTGGTATTTCATTGGCGATACCAAACCGAAGTCTAATATCTCCCACTTATTCTACACCTCTTATGTCTCCTTACACTGCCAGATTAGAGTCAAGCTCAAAAGGGTCTTCTTTCCCCGCTAATTATTCCAAGCCCGTTCCCTTGGCTGTGGTTTCGCTAGATAGTAGATAGGGACAGTAGGAATCTCGTTAATCCATTCATGCGCGTCACTAATTAGATGACGAGGCATTTGGCTACCTTAAGAGAGTCATAGTTACTCCCGCCGTTGACCCGCGCTTACTTGAATTTCTTCACTTTGACATTCAGAGCACTGGGCAGAAATCACATTGTGTCAACACCCGCTAGGGCCATCACAATGCTTTGTTTTAATTAGACAGTCGGATTCCCCAAGTCCGTGCCAGTTCTGAATTGATTGTTAATTGATAATCGTTATAATTAATAAGAACTAATTGGTTTGACCCAACTAGTATTCTTAAAAATTTTAGCAAGAAAGTTCCACAATTGGATACGTAACTAACTATCCGGGGAACAAGTTACAACCATAAATGATCGAAACTCTATTTACCCAGAACGAGCACATAAACCATATTATTGTTTCCCAATCAAGCCCGACTATCTCAATCTTCAGAGCCAATCCTTATCCCGAAGTTACGGATCTAATTTGCCGACTTCCCTTACCTACATTATTCTATCGACTAGAGACTCTTCACCTTGGAGACCAGCTGCGGATATTGGTACGGCCTGTTGAGAAGTTTGCGTATCCCCACCATAAATTTTCAAGGTCCGAGGAGAAAATATCGACACAACAGTATATGTCATGCTCTTCTAGCCCATCTACCATATCTCTCTGCGAAAGACTTCCATGGTAGTACGACTATAAAACAGAAAAGAAAACTCTTCCGATATCTCTCGACGGCTTCTTTATGGTCGTTCCTGTTGCCAGGATGAGCACGAGGCCCATATTTAATAACAAACGGATACTCAACAGGTTACGGAATTGGAACCGTATTCCCTTTCGTTCAAAATTATTCAAGTATATAATTTTTACATATAGTAAATTTTATTTTTACTTGAAAATTTTCGGCTTTCGCCTTGAACTTAGGACCGACTAACTCGTGATCAACCACTGTTCACACGAAACCCTTCTCCACTTCAGTCCTCCAAGGTCTCATTCGATTATTTGCTACTACCACCAAGATCTGTACCAATAGCAGCTCCATGCAGGCTTACGCCAAACACTTCTACGCATACCATTGTACCTTCCTACTCACTAAAGTTTCAAAATTTATATTACAAGTAATATAAATCATCTACTTTAGCGGTAATGTATAGGTATACAACTTAAGCGCCATCCATTTTAAGGGCTAGTTGCTTCGGCAGGTGAGTTGTTACACACTCCTTAGCGGATTTCGACTTCCATGATCACCGTCCTGCTGTTTTAAGCAACCAACGCCTTTCATGGTTTCTGCATGAGTTGTTAATTTGGGCACCGTAACATTACGTTTGGTTCATCCCACAGCGCCAGTTCTGCTTACCAAAAGTGGCCCACTGGGCACAATATATCATAACCTTAAACTTCATATCAAGAAAGTTAAGGTTCTTACCCATTTAAAGTTTGAGAATAGGTTAAGATCGTTTCGACCCTAAGGCCTCTAATCATTCGCTTTACCAGATAAGATTATTTTATATAACATTAAAATGCACCAGCTATCCTGAGGGAAACTTCGGAAGGAACCAGCTACTAGATGGTTCGATTGGTCTTTCGCCCCTATACTCAATTCTGACAATCGATTTGCACGTCAGAACTGTTTCGGTCTTCCATCAGGGTTTCCCCTGACTTCAACCTGATCAAGTATAGTTCACCATCTTTCGGGTCACAGCATATCTGCTCAAGGTACGTTCCAGTTAG
>NW_025319038.1:6280000-6292500 GCF_017639315.1 Drosophila ananassae
TCTTCTCCCCCTCACTTGAAAGCATTCATTTTGGTATTTTAAATATATCCATATAATATAAATTTTAATATTAATATTATACAGGCAGGCCGACACCACCTACCATATATATCTTTTTGACTACGCTTTCGTAAAGTGTGGTATTTATATATCTTCTCCCCCTCACTTAAAAGCATTCATTTTGGTATTTTAAATATATCCATATAATATAAATTTTAATATTAATATTATATAGGCAGGCCGACACCACCTACCATATATATCTTTTTGACTACGCTTTCGTAAAGTGTGGTATTTATATATCTTCTCCCCCTCACTTAAAAGCATTCATTTTGGTATTTTAAATATATCCATATAATATAAATTTTAATATTAATATTATATAGGCAGGCCGACACCACCTACCATATATACCTTTTTGACTACGCTTTCGTAAAATGTGGTATTTATATATCTTCTCCCTCTCACCTAAAAATACTCATCAGAATACTTTTATCATTTATATGACTTATATATACTAAAACATTCATTTCAATATATATTCATTTCCATATGAAAATATTTTAATATTTTCAATTTAATATTTTATATAATATATTTAATATATTATATAGGTAGGCCGACACCACCTACCATATATACCTTTTTGACACAGCTTACTTAAAAGCTCCAGAGTTTAACGATAATATTTGGAAACTTGTCATATTAATGAAATATTAATATAACACTTACGTTTCAACTATATTATCTTAATAATATAATTTATACAAATATAATATATAATTGTATATTATATAGGTAGGCCGACACCACCTACCATATATACCTTTTTGACACAGCTTACGTAAAACCGGTCATTTATCTATACATTTTCTCCCTCCGTCAAATTTCTCATATACTTCATATATTTTCATATATGTCGTATATATATGAATATTTTCATATCCATATAAAAATATTTTTATATTTAATATTTGATGAATATTATTTCTATATTCATATAATTTCATTATTTTCATATAAATAGCGGACTTATATCAATATTAGCTCATATCGATATAATAATGTTTAATATATTTAATATAATATATTTCATATATTATATAGGTAGGCTGACACCACCTACCATATATACCTTTTTGACTACGCTTTCGTAAATTGTGGTATTTATATATCTTCTCCCTCTCACCTAAAAATACTCATCAGAATACTTTTATCATTTGTACTACGGATAGATATCCATATTTTAATATTTTCATATCCATATAAAAATATTTTAATATTTAGTATTTGATGAATATTATTTCTATATTCATATAGGTAGGCCGACACCACCTACCATATATACCTTTTTGACACAGCTTACTTAAAAGCTCCAGAGTTTAACGATAATATTTCTTTATTTTCATATAAATAGCGGACTTATATCAATATTAGCTCATATCGATATAATAATGTTTAATATATTTAATATAATATATTTCATATATTATATAGGTAGGCTGACACCACCTACCATATATACCTTTTTGACTACGCTTTCGTAAATTGTGGTATTTTTTGTACTACGTCAAAGATAGATATCCATATTTTAATATTTTCATATCCATATAAAAATATTTTAATATTTAGTATTTCATGAATATTATTTCTATATTCATATAATTTATTTATTTTCATATAAATAGCGGACTTATATCAATATTAGCTCATATCGATATAATAATGTTTAATATATTTAATATAATATATTTCATATATTATATAGGTAGGCTGACACCACCTACCATATATACCTTTTTGACTACGCTTTCGTAAAATGTGGTATTTTTTATACTACGTATTTTCATATCCATATAAAAATATTTTAATATTTTCATATCCATATAAAAATATTTTAATATTTTCATATCCATATAAAAATATTTTAATATTTTCATATCCATATAAAAATATTTTAATATTTTCATATCCATATAAAAATATTTTAATATTTTCATATCCATATAAAAATATTTTAATATTCGTTATTTGGAAAAGTTTTATTTTGATTTTTATTTTTAAAAAAAGTTTAAATAGGGACAGTAGGAATCTCATGAATTGAATCATGCGCGTCACTAATATGATGACGAGTCAAAGGGCTATCAGGCAAAAGTTATTACAACTCCCGCCGTCCGTATATTACGGACTTATACTTTGATGAAAAAAATTTTTTTTTTTCATTTTATATATATGATGATTTAATATTATATTAATATTATCAATACAGCAGAGACATTAATATTATCGTGTTAACATTTTGTATATTCAAATCCATTCATAAATTTTTGTACTTGGAAAAATTTTTAATATTTTTAAAAAAGTTTAGATAGGGACATTAGGAATCTCATGAATTGAATCATGCGCGTCACTAATATGATGACGAGTCAAAGGGCTACCTGGCAAAAGTTATTACAACTCCCGCCGTCCGTATATTACGGACTTATACTTTGATGAAAAAAAATTTTTTTTTTCATTTTATATATATGTTGATTTAATATTATATTAATATTATCAATACAGCAGAGACATTATTATTATCGTGTTAACATTTTGTATATTCAAATCCATTCATAAATTTTTGTACTTGGAAAAATTTTTAATATTTTTAAAAAAGTTTAGATAGGGACAGTAGGAATCTCATGAATTGAATCATGCGCGTCACTAATATGATGACGAGTCAAAGGGCTACCTGGCAAAAGTTATTACAACTCCCGCCGTCCGTATATTACGGACTTATACTTTGATGAAAAAAATTTTTTTTTTTCATTTTATATATATGTTGATTTAATATTATATTAATATTATCAATACAGCAGAGACATTATTATTATCGTGTTAACATTTTGTATATTCAAATCCATTCATAAATTTTTGTACTTGGAAAAATTTTTAATATTTTTAAAAAAGTTTAGATAGGGACAGTAGGAATCTCATGAATTGAATCATGCGCGTCACTAATATGATGACGAGTCAAAGGGCTACCAGGCAAAAGTTATTACAACTCCCGCCGTCCGTATATTACGGACTTATACTTTGATGAAAAAAATTTTTTTTTTCATTTTATATATATGATATTTTTATATCATATTCATCTTGTCAACATTTTATATTTGCGCGTCACTAATAAGATGACGATGCATTTGGCTACCTGTAGCGCTCGAACGCTGTGCAATACACACTGCGTTATATATATATATATAAATAAATATATTTAAAAAAAAATATATATAATTAATATATATATACAACACTTTGTGTATATATTTTCGAATCATCAAGCAAAGGATAAGCTTCAGTGGATCGCAGTATGGCAGCTGCTCAACCACTTACAACACCTTGCCCGTTACAAAAGTCGTTTACAATTGATTCTAGGCTTTGTCATTGTATTAAATAATGTTTTCATATGTAACTAGCATGGCACCAGGTGATCAAAGATCCTCCCAATTTACTATGTTACAAATTACATTGGCATCACATCCATTGTCGTTTAAAATATAAATAATAAACTTTAAATGGTTTAGAAGCCATACAATGCAAATTGCCCCTTATTTATCATTGCAGTCCAGCACGGATACGACCTTAGAGGCGTTCAGGCATAATCCAACGGACGTAGCGTCATACCACTGTTCGCTCGAACAAGTATTGTGCCATTGGTCCGTACCTGCGGTTCCTCTCGTACTACGCAGGAATGCTGTCGCAACAACGTTTTGTCATTAGTAGGGTAAAACTAACCTGTCTCACGACGGTCTAAACCCAGCTCACGTTCCCTTGCATGGGTGAACAATCCAACGCTTGGTGAATTTTGCTTCACAATGATAGGAAGAGCCGACATCGAAGGATCAAAAAGCGACGTCGCTATGAACGCTTGGCCGCCACAAGCCAGTTATCCCTATGGTAACTTTTCTGACACCTCTTGTTAAAAACTCTTTAAACCAAAAGGATCGATAGGCCGAGCTTTTGCTGTCCCTGTGTGTACTGAACACCGAGATCAAGTCAGCATTTGCCCTTTTGCTCTATGTGTGGTTTCTGTCCGCACTGAGCTGGCCTTGGGACACCTCCGTTATTATTTGAGAGATGTACCGCCCCAGTCAAACTCCCTACCTGGCAATGTCCTTGAATTGGATCATACCTGAGTAATTGGAGTTATACCAAATTTTCAAATCAATAATACAGTAAATGCATCTCTCATTAAAGAATTTGTTTGCGATTATATAACAAACTCGTGATACTTTGATCAAGAAGCTTGCATCAAAACCCAATACCATAAGATATAATAAATATATCCGTATAATGGCTAGGAAATGATACACGTTCCATTTAATCAAGTAAGTAAGGAAACAATAAGAGTAGTGGTATTTCATTGGCGATACCAAACCGAAGTCTAATATCTCCCACTTATTCTACACCTCTTATGTCTCCTTACACTGCCAGATTAGAGTCAAGCTCAAAAGGGTCTTCTTTCCCCGCTAATTATTCCAAGCCCGTTCCCTTGGCTGTGGTTTCGCTAGATAGTAGATAGGGACATGAAAGTCTGATATGTTTAACGTGAGCACCTGCCATGTTGGCTTAATCTCACGGCCCCCTCGGGCGTGGGATATGAAACAATGCGTCAATCAGCGCCCCTTTGGAACCATGTTCCGCCGGATACCGAATGTAAGTCAATCTGTTCGGTCATGACTTAATCCTCGGTTAAGGATGGAGGCCTATCTAAACCTCTTCCGATCTTTGGGATCACGGCACCCGGTTGTATAACGCAACTCCACGTCGAGCCAGAGGCTCTACCCGCATTCGGGTGTTAAACCACAACCACCACGTAGCTCCCTAGGGGGCCTCACCATAGCCAGGACGGAACAAGTTCCGTGGGCTCCTGGCACCCGTGGTACCAGAAATTATCACAGCCTCCGGTCAGGCGCCGTGCCAACAAGGACACTACCGATTTTGACTCCAGAACAGTCACGGGTCGGTGGCCCTGGATAGTACATAGCTGCTGGGAATAGATTATGAAGTGGCCGAAGCCAAATCATAAGGTGGTACAGTTTTATCCACCATGTTCATGGACATGGCTTTCTCACTGTTCGGAGGCGAGGACTATTCCTTCCTCTTCCGCAAACCGCGGCAATCGCTGCTGGTCAGTGACCAGGCCGCTCGAAGACGGCCAGCTATGTTCCCAACAACCCCTAAGGGCTTGTGACAAGGCGGATTTGGAGCACCATCTCCGTGAATCCTCATCACCCGTGGTACCAGAAAAATCCTCTGGTCAGGTTCGTGCAACTCAACGAAGCACTCCCAGTTTGGCTACCATGAAGCTCGGGGACTGGTAGCCCCGGCGGCGGGCGAAAACCCGGCGAACTTTGCACACACCTAATCACTCGATCCTGATTCACGCACCATTCACCCCTAACACATCCCGGCATCTACAAATCAACGCATTCGTCGACGACTGAATACGGCTCTCGCAAACACATTCAATCTACTAATCCTGTCGCTCGTGGAGAGCACTTGACTAAAGTCAAAGTCCCCCCCAGCCTGAACCACACCCAACCCGCCCAGATCACGAAGATCATCATACAACGGACACTCACAGAGAACATGTTTCCAGGTCTCCTGCCGAGAGCCACACCGGCATTCCGGACTGCCCGCCAAGTTCCGCCTATGCAAGAATGCATTCAGCGACCCATGGCCAGTCAAAAGGAACCCGGCACTAAGGTTAAAACCAAAGTCCGGTCGATCGACAACAAACGAGACATCTGGAATGAACTCGTAAGTAGCCCGCCCATTCTCACTATTATCCCATCGGGCTTGCCAGTCCGACAGGACACATTCACGCAACATAGACTTCCATTCACTTGGCCCATAACTCTCCACGTTCCCTCCCGACATTTCACGATACAGCCATTCATCCTGCAGCAATGGCAGCCCCTTCTTGAGCTTGTAGCTTACGGCTCTACGCCGTATCTCCAAGTCAAGGGGAACTGCTCCAAACAAAACTTGCAGTGCCTCCGTAGAGACAGTGCGACACACAGGCATACACCCCAACAAAATCAACCTTTGCACACTTAAAATTTTCATTCTGCCCCTAACGTCCAAGACTGCATCGCACCATGATGGTGATCCGCTTGCTGCACAAGCAACAAAAAGACCACCATATATGGTGCGAGCAGCTTTTCTGCTGAGGCCCCACTCACTCCTCAAAACTCGGCGCAATCGTCCAACCGTACCGACCAATCGGTCCTTCAGATTGGCAAGGTGTGGTGCGAAGCGCAACCGTTCTCCAACGGTCACGCCCAGGTACTTCACCTGTTTCGCATACCTTATGCTGGAGCCGTCGAGCCTGACCACGGGAGGCCTGGACAAGCTGCCTTTCAGCAGCATTGTCACAGTCTTATCCCTAGCCAGGCTGACACCCACACTGTCGCCCCACTGGCCAACAATGCGCAAGCACTCTGAAGCGCTTGCCTCAATCATCGAACGCGACTGGCCCTCAACCAAGATGAGCAAGTCGTCCGCATACGCACAACACTGCCACGCTTGCTCGAGCTGCCACAGCAGGGGGTCCATCATGAGGTTCCATATAAATGGACCACAGATGGAACCCTGTGGGCAACCACGAGCCACATCCTTCCAAACAACCTCGTTCACTCCCACCACACACGCATTTCGTCCCGAGAAATAGCTCTTCCAAAGAGCTACGTCCCGGCACCCACACTCGTTCAACCTCCGAATCACACTGGCCCAACTTAGGTAATCGAAAGCCCCCTTGAAATCTACAAACACACCGAGGACGTACTTGGAGTTGCTGGATCTCACAGAGTCCTTAACGCTCCTCCAAGCGTCCTCCGCACACCTCCCTTCACGGAAGCCAAACTGCCTATCAGACATCTGGCTCCCCACACTCTCCTGCAGCCGTTCCACCAGCACTCTCTCCAGAACTTTTGCAAGAACTGGAACGAGACTGATGCCCCGAAAGGAACGCGGATTGCTCCGGTCCCTATCGAGTGACTTTAGGAGCACACTCACCCTCGTGCACTTCCATGCACTCGGAAAGGCCCCCTCACTCACACACTTGGAGTATAATTCGTACAAGTGATCCGGAATGGACTTCCAGACACTTTTACAAATTTCCCCCGTGAACCCATCCAGACCAGGCGCTTTCCCAGAGCGAAGCTTAGTGAAAGCCCACTGAAGCTCGCTCATCAGGAGGGGATCAGCATCACCCACTGCATCAGGCACTGAATGCTGCCGATCCTCCCTAGGAAAGAATTCGGACAAAAGACATTCCACACAATCCTTCCAGGTTATAAGGTCTCGACCTTCAACCCGTAGGGCACAAATATCCCTGGACCCCTCCTTCCCATTCTCCCGCAGAATCTTGTAAACACGACCCCAGGGATCGTGCTTATTTCGATCTACGAAAGAACGCCACTCGTCATCTTTCACTCTCAAAACCCTATGCTTGTACTCATGAACCCGAGTACTAAGCTGATCCCTAAGCTGGGCCACGCCGTCCGCATTAGTCCTTCTGGCCCTTTGGAATCTCTTCCTCAGAGACCGGAGAGACCGCTTCTCGGCTTGCAGTTCACGCGTCCACCACTTAACACGTTTACGAGTCACCTTACGGTGCCTCGCAAACATGGAATCATTCGCACTCGTAACCCACTCTGTCACACATGCAACCTGCTCATCCACATTCATAGCACAGAAGGTGCTAAACGGGACTTGCGTCGCCGCTTCTCTCACATAATGCCCATGAAGGGCCCAATTCGCACCACGATAGCACCACCCATTAAGCCTCTCATTCGGTTCCAGGGCCACGGCGCGGGTGACCACAATCTCAATCGGATTATGATCACTCACACCTTGACCCCCCAACACATTCCATTGAAAATCACACACTCTCATTGCTGCCTCATTCGCGAGAGTAACATCAATGTCACTCGCTCCGTTCGGACTGTTGAATGTGTACCACTCGCTAGGCTTGTTAACAACCTGTACATCCTGGGTGATCACCCATTCGGCCAGCGTCTCACCCCGGTCATAGTTCCGATGGCCAGGACCAAGCCTGGACATCTTACTGAACCATAAGGGGGATGACGCGTTCGCATCAAGGCCAAGAATGACAGGATTGCTACTCACCTGGAGTAGTACCGCATTCATGTACTGAAGGTACGGATCTAATGGCTCGGAAAACTTGCAATAAATACTTACGACATACAACCTACCAAAAATCCCCTCTAAACCCACACATACACCCCAGTCAGTAGAGTTCACTAAAGTGCACTCTATGCCGGGGTCATTCACAACGACTGCGGCACGGCCTCTGCTGTCAGGAAATACCCGCATATTTGCGGGCAAACCGCGCACACCGCCGTAGCGGTTATACGGCTCCTGCAACAGCGCCACGACGCAGCCTCTTTCACACATCATCTGCCCCACATCGCACATAACAGCGTACGAACCCTGGCAATTAATTTGCAAGAGCCGAGACATGTTAGTGTCTTGCATTCACACGTGCCAAAACTGCGCTATACACTGGGCAGGCCGCCGAGAGCATATTGTGCCCCGACGGTAGCCCCTTAAAACGACAATTTCGGCAGTCCACCGGATTGGTGCACTTCGCCGCTACATGGCCCCCTTGTCCGCACTGGCGGCACACACTCACCTTCAAGCGGCACTCCTGGACCTTGTGGTCGAAGCCTACGCAGCGATGGCAGGCATACGTCCGGACCTGGGACCGGCAGCGGAAGCTGAACCACTTTATATAGACACGGCCCGTGTCTAAAGCGGCCAGAGCCTTCTCGCTGACCTCCAGAGTCACGTTCGTCGTGCCTCCATCAGCAGCGGTCCACGGCTTCGATGCAAAGTGCACCGACTTCTTGAAGTCAGCCACGGTCATCTCATCCTTCAGGTTGTTGGCGTAGAGCTCCTCCATGAAGACGTCCGGTGACAGCGCCGTGTCCACGTCGAAGACCGTCAGGCGGGGCTTGACGGCCTGGTTCCGCTCCACGCTGAGTCCCACCTCGGCGAACTTCCTGGACGCTGCGACTTTGGAGGCCTCCGAAGCTGACGGCGTGCGGATGATGGCTCCGCCACGCTTGAGCTCCCGAACCTCGTGCACCCGGACTCCAAGGGCTGGTGCAACCTCCTTCCTCACCTTCTCCGCAATCTGGCTGCTGGAGAGCTCCGGATCGGTCCCTTTCACCACGCAGGACCAAGTCTCCCGCACCTTAGTACGGGGGACTGGGACTGGGGCTACGGGGACGGCGGCCTGTCCAACGGCGTTATGGTGCAGCGTTGACGTCATCGGCGGCGGCATGGCTACTCGGGTCTCCAGCTCCGCAACCCGGAGCATCAGGGCCACCACGAGCTCATCATAACGGCTCATCGAGGCAGAGACCGTCTGCAGGTTGCCGCTCAGCAACGCACCGCGAACGGCACGCTGGGTTGCGGACAACTCAGCCAGAACGGCTCCTTGGCCAGCAGCAACGGCGGCGCGAGCAGTAGCGTGCTCAAGGACGGCAACGGGGGCGACGGCAGCGGGGGCAACGGCAACAGGCTCGGCGATGATGGCGGCGATGGTGGCGGCAGCGGGGGCGACGGTGTTGGCTCCATGGGCTTCCAGCCCAGCTCCATTCAGCCCTCCAGGGCACGAGAAGGCCATCTCCGCACCGTTGTTCTTCTTCGGCGAGCTCCGTTGATCCAGGCGCTTCGGCTCCACTTCCGACTCCATGTCAAAGGAAATGGAACGCTCCCTTGACTTCCTGGCTTGGCGGACGTCGACTGCGACGCTGGCAGCGCTAGCGACGCTTGCAACGCTCGCTACACTCGAGCGGCTGCCCGAGCGACTGCGGCCTCCACGACCGCGCGGCATTTCCGAATTTAAATTTAAATTCGAAAGTTCGAACTTTACGCGCCACACAAAGTTCCGCACAAATTAGGACCAAAGAGTTCTCAGCACACGGCCACACTCCACTCAGCTGTTCCACTGTTTTATGCCTATATGGCAGCACCACACACAGCTGCTTAAGGTTTTTATGCCGATATGGCAGCACCAAAAACAGCTGATAGAAAGCTGTTTTTATAGTTTTCACCGATATGGCAGCACCAAAGCTTAAAGCTTTATTGTTTTGCTCAAACCACGTGGCGAATTTTCACTTTGGAAAATCACGATTTTCCGCGAAAATACGTTAGCTACACTAACCGCACAACTCGCACTTTGTAGCAGCAACGTTCGCACACAAAACGCACTTTAATTTGTCTTAAAAGGCAGCTTATTTCGGCTGATATTAATTTTTTCACCGGAGCGCACAGAAAACACGTCCGTTCGGTTCGGTAGATAGGGACAGTAGGAATCTCGTTAATCCATTCATGCGCGTCACTAATTAGATGACGAGGCATTTGGCTACCTTAAGAGAGTCATAGTTACTCCCGCCGTTGACCCGCGCTTACTTGAATTTCTTCACTTTGACATTCAGAGCACTGGGCAGAAATCACATTGTGTCAACACCCGCTAGGGCCATCACAATGCTTTGTTTTAATTAGACAGTCGGATTCCCCAAGTCCGTGCCAGTTCTGAATTGATTGTTAATTGATAATCGTTATAATTAATAAGAACTAATTGGTTTGACCCAACTAGTATTCTTAAAAATTTTAGCAAGAAAGTTCCACAATTGGATACGTAACTAACTATCCGGGGAACAAGTTACAACCATAAATGATCGAAACTCTATTTACCCAGAACGAGCACATAAACCATATTATTGTTTCCCAATCAAGCCCGACTATCTCAATCTTCAGAGCCAATCCTTATCCCGAAGTTACGGATCTAATTTGCCGACTTCCCTTACCTACATTATTCTATCGACTAGAGACTCTTCACCTTGGAGACCAGCTGCGGATATTGGTACGGCCTGTTGAGAAGTTTGCGTATCCCCACCATAAATTTTCAAGGTCCGAGGAGAAAATATCGACACAACAGTATATGTCATGCTCTTCTAGCCCATCTACCATATCTCTCTGCGAAAGACTTCCATGGTAGTACGACTATAAAACAGAAAAGAAAACTCTTCCGATATCTCTCGACGGCTTCTTTATGGTCGTTCCTGTTGCCAGGATGAGCACGAGGCCCATATTTAATAACAAACGGATACTCAACAGGTTACGGAATTGGAACCGTATTCCCTTTCGTTCAAAATTATTCAAGTATATAATTTTTACATATAGTAAATTTTATTTTTACTTGAAAATTTTCGGCTTTCGCCTTGAACTTAGGACCGACTAACTCGTGATCAACCACTGTTCACACGAAACCCTTCTCCACTTCAGTCCTCCAAGGTCTCATTCGATTATTTGCTACTACCACCAAGATCTGTACCAATAGCAGCTCCATGCAGGCTTACGCCAAACACTTCTACGCATACCATTGTACCTTCCTACTCACTAAAGTTTCAAAATTTATATTACAAGTAATATAAATCATCTACTTTAGCGGTAATGTATAGGTATACAACTTAAGCGCCATCCATTTTAAGGGCTAGTTGCTTCGGCAGGTGAGTTGTTACACACTCCTTAGCGGATTTCGACTTCCATGATCACCGTCCTGCTGTTTTAAGCAACCAACGCCTTTCATGGTTTCTGCATGAGTTGTTAATTTGGGCACCGTAACATTACGTTTGGTTCATCCCACAGCGCCAGTTCTGCTTACCAAAAGTGGCCCACTGGGCACAATATATCATAACCTTAAACTTCATATCAAGAAAGTTAAGGTTCTTACCCATTTAAAGTTTGAGAATAGGTTAAGATCGTTTCGACCCTAAGGCCTCTAATCATTCGCTTTACCAGATAAGATTATTTTATATAACATTAAAATGCACCAGCTATCCTGAGGGAAACTTCGGAAGGAACCAGCTACTAGATGGTTCGATTGGTCTTTCGCCCCTATACTCAATTCTGACAATCGATTTGCACGTCAGAACTGTTTCGGTCTTCCATCAGGGTTTCCCCTGACTTCAACCTGATCAAGTATAGTTCACCATCTTTCGGGTCACAGCATATCTGCTCAAGGTACGTTCCAGTTAGAGGCATAAATAATATAAATATTATTATACATAACTATATAGAACGCCCCGGGATTGTGTTAATTAGCTATAAAATAGTTAAAAAACTAATCCCATTATTAGTCAAGTTAATTACGCTATTAGGTTTATATCCCAATAACTTGCACATATGTTAGACTCCTTGGTCCGTGTTTCAAGACGGGTCCCGAAGGTATCCTGAATCTTTCGCATTGTTAATCATACAAGTGCTTATAATAAACACAAAAATCAATGATAATTATGCCATTATATAATTCCGAAAAATTAACGCACTGTATTCTTATTAGTCTATCAACACTTTATCAAATTAATGACATTTATTCTATGTTAAAATGCAAGCATAATAATTTGAATAAACTATAAGCC
>NW_025319038.1:6297500-6315000 GCF_017639315.1 Drosophila ananassae
AGGCAGGCCGACACCACCTACCATATATATCTTTTTGACTACGCTTTCGTAAAGTGTGGTATTTATATATCTTCTCCCTCTCACCTAAAAATACTCATCAGAATACTTTTATCATTTATATGACTTATATATACTAAAACATTCATTTCAATATATATTCATTTCCATATGAAAATATTTTAATATTTTCAATTTAATATTTTATATAATATATTTAATATATTATATAGGTAGGCCGACACCACCTACCATATATACCTTTTTGACACAGCTTACTTAAAAGCTCCAGAGTTTAACGATAATATTTGGAAACTTGTCATATTAATGAAATATTAATATAACACTTACGTTTCAACTATATTATCTTAATAATATAATTTATACAAATATAATATATAATTGTATATTATATAGGTAGGCCGACACCACCTACCATATATACCTTTTTGACACAGCTTACGTAAAACCGGTCATTTATCTATACATTTTCTCCCTCCGTCAAATTTCTCATATACTTCATATATTTTCATATATGTCGTATATATATGAATATTTTCATATCCATATAAAAATATTTTTATATTTAATATTTGATGAATATTATTTCTATATTCATATAATTTCTTTATTTTCATATAAATAGCGGACTTATATCAATATTAGCTCATATCGATATAATAATGTTTAATATATTTAATATAATATATTTCATATATTATATAGGTAGGCTGACACCACCTACCATATATACCTTTTTTTTTTTTAGTCGCGATCGAGCTTCTGAAGCGAACAGACGTGCCTCCGTGTGTGCTCCGTGTGAGAACCGTATAAAACCGCAAAAACCTTACCGACAGAGACGGAATTTAGTGCCCCCCGCGTGGGAGCCTAAATACAATATAGTGCAAACAAAATAGTGACAGTGACACTCGTAGTTTTGTGAAAAATCGCAATTTTCTGTGCGCAAAAATAACCACGTGCGTGGAAAATTACCAAGCTTATTGAAGCTTTCAAGCTTAAAGCTTAAAGTTTAAAGCTTTCAAGCTTTTAAGCTTTAAGCTTTAGTAAAGACACGAACCGCTGCAAGCTTAGCGGAGTTCCGAACCTCCCAAAGCTTAGAACTTTAAAGAACTTTATAAGCTCTCCAAACTTTGGAAAGCTTGGCGCGAATTTGGGCCCTTTTAAAACCCAAATTCGCGGCAACTCATCATAATCATGAACTGGCAAGCGGCCCCCCGTTCTCCAAAAGCGAAGCCGCCTAGGAAAAAGGCAAACTCCACAGAGCCAATTAGCAATGTATCCAGCGACTCCGAGCCAGGAGAAATAAAGCGTAAACCAGCCAAGAAAGTGGACGATGACAAACCCAGCACCAGCGAGGCAGCCAGAGCTGCACTAATGGCCAGGCTGAAGAGCAATTCATTTGCCCTTCTATCCGAAGATGATGACGACAACGACACTGACCTTGATGACGACATGGATATACTGCCAAGAAATACCAAGAAGGACGAGGCTCCCCAGAAAATCCCAAAGGAGATCAAGCCACCACCGATCTACATCCCAGATGTTACAAACATCGCGGCCCTAATTTCCTCCATCGAGGGCATTGTGGGAAAAAAGAAGGATTTTTCCTACAAAGCCGCTAGGGACAACCAGGTGAGGGTGATGATGCCAGACAAAGAGTCGTACTCTGCCCTAAAGTCCCACCTTGACAGTGCCGAGAAAAGGTACTATACCTTCCAGCATAAGGAAGACAGAGCGTATAAAATCGTGGTAAAAGGTCTGCATCATACCACAGACCTGGTTGATATTAAGGAGGACTTCCGGCGACAAGGACATGTGGTCCGAGATGTGCGCAATGCTGTAGGGCACATATCTAAGACACCGCTATCGATCTTCTTCGTTAACCTGGAGCCATCCAGCAACAACAAGGAGGTATTTAGTGTTAAGAGAGTGTGTCACTCTGTGGTCACGGTCGAACCTCCTCGCAAATTCCACGACGTGCCGCAGTGCTACAGGTGCCAAGGTTTTGGGCACAGTCAGCGATACTGCAAGCTGCAGCATCGCTGTGTCAAATGTGGTGAACACCACAGCACGAGTGACTGTAGGAAGACAAGGGAAGAGGCAGCTAAATGCGTGCACTGTCATGGGGCCCATCCGGCGTCGTACAAAGGATGCCCGGCTTATAAGAAAGCCAAGGCCAGCATGGCTCCTAAGGGATCGCCCCCAGCTCAACCACGCCGCTTAGCGTACCCACCTGCACAGAAATACCCAATCGTAGATACCAAGTCCAGAAGCTACGCTGACATAGCCAAAGGAGAAGCCTGGCCTTCACAGACACCAGCGACAGCACAGGAGATGCCACAGGCAGACCAGTTGGCGGCATTTATGACGAGGGTGGAAAACCTTCTCGAGAGAGTAATGGACAAAATGTTCGAGCGTATGACGGCTATGATGAGCTCCATCCTCTCTCAGGTATGCAGCAAATAGGCCTGCACGTAGCCTTCTGGAACGCAAACGGACTTGTCCAAAACAGGCTTGAGGTGGAGCATTTTATCCACACTCAATGCATTGACATACTACTCATAACAGAAACCCACTTCACCCAAAAGTCATACCTGCAATTGCACGGCTATGACGTCATAAATGCAGACCATCCTAGCGGTAGAGGACACGGAGGAGCGGCGATCATAGTCAAGGCCAGCATTGACTACAGCGAGATAGCAACACTGAAGGAAGACTGGGTCCAGTGCGCCAGAATTGCTGTCTCCACTCCATTGGGTAAGCTCACTATTGCGGCTGCGTATATACCTCCAAAACAGAGCGTCTCGGAAGGTCAGTTCGACCTCCTGCTGAGTGATATGGGCGACAAATTCATCCTCGCAGGAGACCTCAACGCCAAGCATCCTTGGTGGGGCTCGAGAGTGAGTAACCCTAAAGGTTCTGCACTGTTCAAATGCATCCAGCGCAGAGCCTATAACTGCCATTCAACTGGAGAGCCCACGTACTGGCCCACAGACCCCCAAAAGCTGCCGGACCTTCTAGACTTTGCAATCTCCCATGGAATCCATCCGGACTCCATTGCCTGCTCGGCAAATGGAGATCTCTTCTCTGATCACAGTGCGGTGGAACTCCACATTAACACCCCTGTGGAGAAGAAAGTCACCCGACTCAGGATGATAAGACCTCGAACCAACATCCAGAGCTACTCCGAGTGGATGGAGAACGCCCTAGAGAACACACAGCCAGACCTTAGAACGGGTGCTGGCATCGACCAGGCTGTTGTGAATCTCACTCAGGAGATGCACAACGCTGCCTTTATCGCAACTCCGAGGGCTCCATGCAACAACAGGAAGCTGCAGAGGCACCTACACCTGTGGTCTCCTGAAGTGGCTGCGCTACTCATTGAGAAGAGACGACGGAGAAGGATTTGGTTCAGAACCAGGTACCCGAGCGATAAAACAGCCTTCAATCGCGCAACCAAAAAACTAAAGAGGCTGCTGCAGAGGTTGCGGACTTGCGCATTTGAAGAATACCTGCGACAGGTCGAACCTGGGGACCCTCAACACAATTTGTGGCAACTGACTCGGCATATAAAGCGTCCCAAGCAAAGAGTGGCCCAGATTAGAAAATCCGACGGTGGATGGTGTCGTTCAGATCAGGAAAGGGCCGATGCATTTGCTGAACACCTAGAGGCAGCCTTCAAACCCTTCAGCATGTGCACGGAAGAGGACAGAGCAGAAACGGACTTCGTACTGGCCCTACCACACACCGACCTTAGGCAGCTGGAGCCTGTCTCGGAGGAAGAGATCAAGGAGGAAGTGATAGGTCTCAACACCAAAAAATCTCCGGGTGCAGACGGGATAGAGGCACTCGCTGTCAAGCTTCTCCCACCTTCAGGCATAAGGAGACTCACTAGGATATATAATGCGTGCCTTGAGAATGGACACTTCCCCACTTGCTGGAAACAGGCGGAGGTCATCCTGATCCCCAAACCTGGAAAGCCTGAAACTAATCCCGCCTCATACAGGCCGATTAGTTTACTGTCTGTAATCTCCAAAATACTCGAGAGAGTATTTTTGCGTAGATTGCAGACAGTACTGGACGAGGCTGGTTTGATCCCAGATCACCAGTTTGGTTTCAGGCGCTCCCACTCCACCCCCGAGCAATGCCATAGGATCGTGGCAAAAATCCTGGACAGCTTGGAAGAAAAACATTACTGTTGTGCTGTCTTCCTGGATATCAAGCAGGCGTTTGATAGAGTCTGGCACCCTGGACTGAGAGAGAAACTCAAAAGGAACCTGCCACAAAAGTACTATGAGTTCCTCAACTCGTACCTGACAGATAGGAAGTTCAGGGTCAGAAGCGGAGATGCAAGATCTGAGTACAGGCCCATAGAAGCTGGAGTTCCGCAAGGCAGTGTACTTGGCCCCATACTGTACACCCTCTACACAGCCGACATGCCTGTCACTGAAGAGGAGGGCCTTCTAGCCGCGACATATGCAGACGACACGGCTTTTCTGGCCTCTGCAACCTCGCCGGAGGAGGCTTCTGCATGTCTCCAACGACAGCTGGACATACTCGACCCGTGGCTTCGAAGGTGGAATATTGTCGTTAACCACGAGAAATCAGCCCAAACGACGTTCACACTTAGAAGAGGTGATTGTCCTGGAGTCAGTCTTGGAGGCACTCTAATTCCAGCTAGCCCTACACCTAAATATCTGGGTATGACCCTGGACAGAAGGCTCACTTGGAGAACCCACTTGATGCGCAAACGAAAGCAACTCCAGGACAAGCTACGTCAGCTTTATTGGCTGATTGGAAGGAGGTCCAGGCTGAAGCTAGGAGTTAAGCTCCTCATATACAAGACCATAGTCAAGCCAGTCTGGACCTATGGCATTCAGTTGTGGGGGACGGCGTGTTCAAGCAACCGAAGGGTCATCCAGCTCGCCCAAAACAGGGCCCTAAGAACTCTAACTGGAGCTCATCCGTTCCACGACAACGCGACAATCCACGCCCAACTGGGAGTCCCATCTGTGAGCGCAGAAGTTCAGCGATTCGCCAAAAGGTACGTGGAAAGGCTTGACCGACATCCTAACCCTGAGGCCATCAATCTCCTGGACAACAGCTACACCACAAGGAGGCTGAAACGGACCCACCCACTGGACCTTTGCCACTCAGGCGAACAGGACTAAGCTGCAGCTGATGAGCTATTAAAGCCCACTAAAGGACCCGACATCCGAATCCTCTATCACATCTAGATAAGGCTCAGATAATTAAGTTAAATTTCCTAGGATTATTACTGCTTACACTTTAGAATTAATTTCGTAGGCTTGCTATTACATGTAAAATTCTATTTCCAACGTCAAGGTTAAGACAAGAAAATTTAATTTCATGGCAAACAAATAACTTGAATTCTCAACTTTTTATCGCTAAGGTTAACTGTTAAAATTAGCTTCCCAGGATAAGCAAACATTGTACTACTCAATATTCCACTAAGTTAAGGTACCATCATAAAATTTAATTATTGTCCATAACTGCGGACAGATCTTAAATATAACTAATGATTGATAATAAAAAAAAAAAAAAAAAAAAATATATACCTTTTTGACTACGCTTTCGTAAATTGTGGTATTTTTTGTACTACGGATAGATATCCATATTTTAATATTTTCATATCCATATAAAAATATTTTAATATTTAGTATTTGATGAATATTATTTCTATATTCATATAATTTCTTTATTTTCATATAAATAGCGGACTTATATCAATATTAGCTCATATCGATATAATAATGTTTAATATATTTAATATAATATATTTCATATATTATATAGGTAGGCTGACACCACCTACCATATATACCTTTTTGACTACGCTTTCGTAAATTGTGGTATTTTTTGTACTACGGATAGATATCCATATTTTAATATTTTCATATCCATATAAAAATATTTTAATATTTAGTATTTGATGAATATTATTTCTATATTCATATAATTTCTTTATTTTCATATAAATAGCGGACTTATATCAATATTAGCTCATATCGATATAATAATGTTTAATATATTTAATATAATATATTTCATATATTATATAGGTAGGCTGACACCACCTACCATATATACCTTTTTGACTACGCTTTCGTAAATTGTGGTATTTTTTGTACTACGGATAGATATCCATATTTTAATATTTTCATATCCATATAAAAATATTTTAATATTTAGTATTTGATGAATATTATTTCTATATTCATATAATTTCTTTATTTTCATATAAATAGCGGACTTATATCAATATTAGCTCATATCGATATAATAATGTTTAATATATTTAATATAATATATTTCATATATTATATAGGTAGGCTGACACCACCTACCATATATACCTTTTTGACTACGCTTTCGTAAAATGTGGTATTTTTTATACTACGTATTTTCATATCCATATAAAAATATTTTAATATTTTCATATCCATATAAAAATATTTTAATATTTTCATATCCATATAAAAATATTTTAATATTTTCATATCCATATAAAAATATTTTAATATTTTCATATCCATATAAAAATATTTTAATATTTTCATATCCATATAAAAATATTTTAATATTCGTTATTTGGAAAAGTTTTATTTTGATTTTTATTTTTAAAAAAAGTTTAAATAGGGACAGTAGGAATCTCATGAATTGAATCATGCGCGTCACTAATATGATGACGAGTCAAAGGGCTACCTGGCAAAAGTTATTACAACTCCCGCCGTCCGTATATTACGGACTTATACTTTGATGAAAAAAATTTTTTTTTTTCATTTTATATATATGATGATTTAATATTATATTAATATTATCAATACAGCAGAGATATTAATATTATCGTGTTAACATTTTGTATATTCAAATCCATTCATAAATTTTTGTACTTGGAAAAATTTTTAATATTTTTAAAAAAGTTTAGATAGGGACAGTAGGAATCTCATGAATTGAATCATGCGCGTCACTAATATGATGACGAGTCAAAGGGCTATCAGGCAAAAGTTATTACAACTCCCGCCGTCCGTATATTACGGACTTATACTTTGATGAAAAAAAAAATTTTTTTTCATTTTATATATATGATGATTTAATATTATATTAATATTATCAATACAGCAGAGACATTAATATTATCGTGTTAACATTTTGTATATTCAAATCCATTCATAAATTTTTGTACTTGGAAAAATTTTTAATATTTTTAAAAAAGTTTAGATAGGGACAGTAGGAATCTCATGAATTGAATCATGCGCGTCACTAATATGATGACGAGTCAAAGGGCTACCTGGCAAAAGTTATTACAACTCCCGCCGTCCGTATATTACGGACTTATACTTTGATGAAAAAAAATTTTTTTTTTCATTTTATATATATGATGATTTAATATTATATTAATATTATCAATACAGCAGAGACATTAATATTATCGTGTTAACATTTTGTATATTCAAATCCATTCATAAATTTTTGTACTTGGAAAAATTTTTAATATTTTTAAAAAAGTTTAGATAGGGACAGTAGGAATCTCATGAATTGAATCATGCGCGTCACTAATATGATGACGAGTCAAAGGGCTACCAGGCAAAAGTTATTACAACTCCCGCCGTCCGTATATTACGGACTTATACTTTGATGAAAAAAATTTTTTTTTTCATTTTATATATATGATATTTTTATATCATATTCATCTTGTCAACATTTTATATTTGCGCGTCACTAATAAGATGACGATGCATTTGGCTACCTGTAGCGCTCGAACGCTGTGCAATACACACTGCGTTATATATATATATATAAATAAATATATTTAAAAAAAAATATATATAATTAATATATATATACAACACTTTGTGTATATATTTTCGAATCATCAAGCAAAGGATAAGCTTCAGTGGATCGCAGTATGGCAGCTGCTCAACCACTTACAACACCTTGCCCGTTACAAAAGTCGTTTACAATTGATTCTAGGCTTTGTCATTGTATTAAATAATGTTTTCATATGTAACTAGCATGGCACCAGGTGATCAAAGATCCTCCCAATTTACTATGTTACAAATTACATTGGCATCACATCCATTGTCGTTTAAAATATAAATAATAAACTTTAAATGGTTTAGAAGCCATACAATGCAAATTGCCCCTTATTTATCATTGCAGTCCAGCACGGATACGACCTTAGAGGCGTTCAGGCATAATCCAACGGACGTAGCGTCATACCACTGTTCGCTCGAACAAGTATTGTGCCATTGGTCCGTACCTGCGGTTCCTCTCGTACTACGCAGGAATGCTGTCGCAACAACGTTTTGTCATTAGTAGGGTAAAACTAACCTGTCTCACGACGGTCTAAACCCAGCTCACGTTCCCTTGCATGGGTGAACAATCCAACGCTTGGTGAATTTTGCTTCACAATGATAGGAAGAGCCGACATCGAAGGATCAAAAAGCGACGTCGCTATGAACGCTTGGCCGCCACAAGCCAGTTATCCCTATGGTAACTTTTCTGACACCTCTTGTTAAAAACTCTTTAAACCAAAAGGATCGATAGGCCGAGCTTTTGCTGTCCCTGTGTGTACTGAACACCGAGATCAAGTCAGCATTTGCCCTTTTGCTCTATGTGTGGTTTCTGTCCGCACTGAGCTGGCCTTGGGACACCTCCGTTATTATTTGAGAGATGTACCGCCCCAGTCAAACTCCCTACCTGGCAATGTCCTTGAATTGGATCATACCTGAGTAATTGGAGTTATACCAAATTTTCAAATCAATAATACAGTAAATGCATCTCTCATTAAAGAATTTGTTTGCGATTATATAACAAACTCGTGATACTTTGATCAAGAAGCTTGCATCAAAACCCAATACCATAAGATATAATAAATATATCCGTATAATGGCTAGGAAATGATACACGTTCCATTTAATCAAGTAAGTAAGGAAACAATAAGAGTAGTGGTATTTCATTGGCGATACCAAACCGAAGTCTAATATCTCCCACTTATTCTACACCTCTTATGTCTCCTTACACTGCCAGATTAGAGTCAAGCTCAAAAGGGTCTTCTTTCCCCGCTAATTATTCCAAGCCCGTTCCCTTGGCTGTGGTTTCGCTAGATAGTAGATAGGGACAGTGGACGTCTAGGATCTCTCCTTGCTTATTTAACGTGGCGTGTTCCACTGAAAGTGAATTACAACCACGGCATCCTTATATACCCACAAGTGGGTATATGATGCATGTGCCAGGTTTAAGCGCCTGCAAACGCCCCGGAATAGAAGCTATAGCAAATACATAGCAACTAGCTCGGTACCAATTTAAGTATCTGTGAGTCGGACAGAAAAACTTCCCCTTGGTGAGGGGCGAAGTGTATCTAACACTTCTTCCGGTCTATGGGTTCCGGCACCCGGTTGAATAACGCAACTCCACGTCGAGCCCCAGGGCTCTACCCGCATTTGGGTGTCAACCACAGCCACCACGAACTCCCACAAGGGGGCCAACCTCATTGAACAGCCTTGGCACTGTTCACCCGTGGTACCGAAATTAAGGGCTCGGTGGGCCCTCCCTCTTCAGCGCCGACACACTCGGATGAGGTAACCTTGTTTGCCAGTTTTGACATTAGTCCGGGACTGGCAACCCATTGAGTAAGGCCAGCGTCCGATATACACCTGAACGACGTCGGAAAACAGCCTCGGCAAACAGATTTAGCAATTTCACCTGTTCTGGATTCTTGACAATCCCTGAGAGGTCCCTGTCATTAGATTCTCCAACTATTCCCAGAGCATCCAGATTTCTTATGTCATCATACATAATACAGTCACACAATACATGCTGCCAATCTTCATTTAGGACTCCACATAAACATGCAGCAGTGTTACTACGGTTTCTAGGATATAGAAATGCATTAAAAGATCCATGTCCAGTTATAAAAAATCCAGCCTTCAGCTTAAATGTGAAACTTTTGTTTTTGAAGACAAACGCTGCTTCTGGTAAGAATTTATGCGTAACTCTTCCATTAATGTCACAGTCCCATCTGTTTTGCCATTCCTCAATCATCTTTTCTTCTAGCAATGCTTTTTTTATATCCCAGTTCATATTCGTGTGATCCAGATTATATAGCCAGTCATCATTATCAAGTGGCAGTCCTTTCTTTATCTTGTGTTTTATTTTGATTAATTTTGCCTCAAGGTCTAGGGGTGGTGTGCCAGCCAGAACTTGTAGTGCTGAAGTAGATACTGTTCGACAAACTGGTAAACAGCTAAGTAAAACCATCCTTTGACTTGACAAAAGACGAATCTTTGCTCTAATTTGTTTCTGTATGACTGGGTACCAAATTGCCACACCAAACAACATACATGGAATCATGAGCCCAGTGTATATACTACGTCGTGCATGCGGCTTTAACCCCCAGTCTACACGGAGTACCCTAGACAGAACTGATGCTATGCTGGATATACGATCACGAATGGCAGCTACGTGTGGCAAAAAATTCATTCTCTCACCAATAATAATTCCGAGATACCGTTGAACATATACATATGGCAGGTTTGCCCCTTCAAAACTCACAATCGGATGTCTGTTATTACTTAGTTTTCCCTTTAGAAGCATGATCACGGTTTTTGATGTTGATACTTTGACTCCATTTTCGTTCCCCCAAGCACCAACTAGATTCATAATTTGCCTACCTTTATTTTCAATTTCTGCTCTTGAGTTTCCTGCAATAAGAAGCAATAAATCATCTGCATAGGCACTGAAGGGGCATAATGGCTCTAATCTCTCAAGCAAAATATTCATGAGAAGATTCCAAATAAATGGGCCACTAATAGATCCTTGAGGACATCCTTTAGTGACAGTCACACTTGCAGTTTCATATAGACCACGAATGCACGCAGTTCTATCAGAAAAGTAGCTTTTCCAAAGTGCTATTTCCGGACAGTTAACTTCAGCAAGAACATTTATAACTGCACTCCACTCAATATTGTCAAATGCTCCTTTAAAATCAACAAATATTCCCAGTATATATTGTGACTGACATGCATTAATTGTCTGTATAACATGTCTCCAGGCGTCTTCAACACATTTATTGGTAGTAAATCCAAACTGCCATCTGTTTCTTTCGGGTAGGATATCTTTTAGCCGATTTATCATTATGCCTTCTAAAATTTTTCCCAGAACTGGTAGAAGACAAATACCTCTATATGACTCCGGGTTGCTTTTAATTTTATCTGGACTTTTCAATAAGGGTATAACTCTAGGTTGTTTCCATATTTTTGGGAAATTCCCATTCTCAATACACCGTGAATAAAGCGACATAAGATGCTCTGGTACTGATTTCCATATGTTTTTGGCTATCTCTCCTGTGATACCGTCGAGTCCTGGTGATTTTTTGCTCTTAAGCTTTGTAATGCATTCTTCAATCTCATGCAGTTCTAGTGGCCGGGGAGATGGACTAATATGAACGTTTTGATCAGGTCCAAAGTTTGTTTCAGGGAAAAAGTGCTTCAATAAAATTGTAGCGCAATCATGCCATTCTGTAATTTCAACACCTTCATATTTTAGACACCCAAATTCGCTATTTTTTTTTTTGCCACGACAGATTTTATATACAACACCCCATGGATCTTCATTGTGTTGGCTGACAAATTGTCGCCAGTTTTCTTCTTTTGCCGTTTGAATCATTTTTTTGTAACCTTTTACAGTTATTCGCAACTCAATTGCTAATGCAATGGCATTTGGGTCACCTCTTGAACGTGCTCTCTGAAGTTTTCTACGCAGTCGGATGACTTTTCTTTTTTCAGAGCCTAGTTCACGTGTCCACCATTTAATTTTTGTTTGCTTTTTAAAAGTTTTCTTTCCAAAAACTATATCACATGTCTGTTGCACCAACGTCTGTAGTTCACATGCAGCATCTTCCGTGGGTAGAGATAGATCTGAATCTTGTAGTGCATTTTGTATTTCCTCCTTGAACCTGCTCCACCTTCCACTATGCAGTTTCCACATAGGCACAGGAGCTAAACTCTCAACTGCATCTTCGCTAGATATTACCACAGTAATAATGTTATGATCACTTAGGTTCCATGGTGTAATCTTCCATGTGTAGTTATCCCTTCTGGATGCAGCTTCATTAATAAGTGTGACATCTATATCGCTGTGTGCTCTATTGTTATCGAATGTATACACCTCACTTGGTTCATTAAGAACTAAAGAATTCCTGTGAATTATCCATTCTGATAGTATCTCTCCCCGTTCTCTGCTCAGCTGATTAGCATATATGTTGTTTGTCATTTTGCTATGCCACATAGGAGACGTAGCATTAGCATCCAAGCCGGCAATTAAACGTTTGTTTCGAGCTAGGCTAGTTACGGCATCTAAATATTGAATATATGGTTCTAATGGTGCATTGAACTGGCAGTAAATAGACACTATGAAGAAAGAACCATACGTACTCGTGATACTTATACAAACTCCATATTCATTTGTCATTGAATCGATTGGCAATATAACAGCATTGGGGTCGTCAACAAAGATTGCGGCTTTTTTGGTTGCATTATGGTAGATTCGTGTTCCGTTGGGTAGTCCAGTTATCCTTCCGAATTTGTCAACATATGGTTCCATTATTATTGCGACTGTGTATCTATAGCTTCTTAATTTTACTCCTACTTCTATGGTTGCAGCTCGGCCACGTCCACAATTGGTTTGTAAGATGTTAAGCATTAATGTCTTGCTTGCACCCGGGCCAACACTGTGCTGTATATAGGGCATGCACTTGATAGAATGTTGTGTGCTGATGGAAGTCCCTTGAATCTGCAGTTCCTACAATCCACTGGGTTACAGCATTTTGCAGCAACATGTCCCTTTTGCCCGCATTGACGGCAAATACTCGTGGTCAACTTGCATTCTTGCACTCTATGGTCAAAACCAAGACACCGATGACAAGCGTACGTACGAATTTGCGGGCGGCACCGGAAACTGAACCATTTGATATAAATCCTTCCTGTATCTAGGATGAGCATTGCTTTTTCGTTGACTTCTAGAATGACATTGGTGGTGTTCCCATCATCCATTGTCCAAGGCCTAGTCAGGTGTACTGCTTTCTTAAACTCGGCTGGTGACATATCCTCCTTCAAGTTGTTAGCATATAGTTCATCCATGAATTCCTCTGGTGTAATAGCAGTGTCAACATCGAAAATAGTCAGTCGTGGCTTAATTCCAGGATTTTTTTCAACACTCAATCCAACTTCAGCAAATTTTCGCGATGCAGCAACCTTTGTAGCCTCAGAAACCGATGGCGTGCGGATAATTGCACCTCCGCGTTTTAGTTCACGAACTTCATGAACTCGGACTCCAAGGACTGGCGCAACCTCTTTCTTAATTTTTTCAGCAATTTGTTGGCCAGACAGCTCTGGATCTTTACCCTTAACAACGCAGGACCATGTCTCTTTCACTCTAGTGTTTCTTGGTGCTGGAATTGGTGCAGTCGGTAGTATTCGGGGAATTGGGGCATTCGATGGTACAGTTGCATGCGGAGCATTCTTCTGAGCAGTCTGTGAAATAGAAAGCAAAGTTTGTAATTCACCATTTTTTAGTAAAAGTGCAACCACTAGTTCATCATAGCGAGACAAAATATTTGACAGATTTTCTACATCACCGCTAATTAGTGCTTTGCGACAAGCACGCTGGGTATTCGATAAATCAGCCATCACAGCTGCAGCTCCATCTGCTACAATGTCTTGTGCACTTAATTTATCAGTGCTACAAGTGGTAACAGCAATGGGAGCAACAGGAGTGGGGATGGTTCTTGCAGCAGTAGGTTGAATGAAATCAGCAACAGATTTATCAGCCATATCTTCGTCCTTCCCTTTTTTTAGCGGTGGCGACAATATTTCCCCTGGAGAAAGAGAACGATTTTTCAAGGATTTTTTCTTTCCTCGCAACAATTCAGCTCCATCCGTCATTTTAATGCTCCGTTCCCTTGTCTTCTTTGCATTATGGCGCTCTAGAATATCATCGCCATCGTTGCTCTCTGTAACGCTTAGTCCAGATTTTTCCTTTCCTTGCAGCAATTCAGTATCGTCAGTCATTTTGATGCCCCGTTCTCTTATCTTCTTTGCTTTATGACGCTCTACAACATCATCGCCATCGGTGCTCTCTGAAGCGCTTAGTCCAGAGCTCACTGAACGGCTCCGAAAGCCCTTCATAGCTACAGTATACTTTCACTTTCACTTATCACTTATCACTTATCACTTATCACTTGTCACTTATCACTAATCAAACAAAATTTTTAATTCCAAATTTTAAAACTTTTTTTTTTTTTTTTTTTTTTTCCAAACAAAAATTTTTAGTGTTACTCAGACGAGCTCCGGATTACAACTGAATATTAACACAATATTATTCAGGTAAGCAAAGAATCAAATTCCATAGCCTACTTGTTTTTTTATCATAGCCTACTTGTTAAAAAACAATATTTTTTTTTCAAGATTTTACAAGTTTTTTTTTACAAGTTTTTTTCAACACTTTTTTTTTTTTTTTTTTTACAACTTTTTTGTATATTTTTGGGAGCACTTTTTCAACACGTCCAAATAGCTTGACATATAAATCAAAACTCCAGTAGATAGGGACAGTAGGAATCTCGTTAATCCATTCATGCGCGTCACTAATTAGATGACGAGGCATTTGGCTACCTTAAGAGAGTCATAGTTACTCCCGCCGTTGACCCGCGCTTACTTGAATTTCTTCACTTTGACATTCAGAGCACTGGGCAGAAATCACATTGTGTCAACACCCGCTAGGGCCATCACAATGCTTTGTTTTAATTAGACAGTCGGATTCCCCAAGTCCGTGCCAGTTCTGAATTGATTGTTAATTGATAATCGTTATAATTAATAAGAACTAATTGGTTTGACCCAACTAGTATTCTTAAAAATTTTAGCAAGAAAGTTCCACAATTGGATACGTAACTAACTATCCGGGGAACAAGTTACAACCATAAATGATCGAAACTCTATTTACCCAGAACGAGCACATAAACCATATTATTGTTTCCCAATCAAGCCCGACTATCTCAATCTTCAGAGCCAATCCTTATCCCGAAGTTACGGATCTAATTTGCCGACTTCCCTTACCTACATTATTCTATCGACTAGAGACTCTTCACCTTGGAGACCAGCTGCGGATATTGGTACGGCCTGTTGAGAAGTTTGCGTATCCCCACCATAAATTTTCAAGGTCCGAGGAGAAAATATCGACACAACAGTATATGTCATGCTCTTCTAGCCCATCTACCATATCTCTCTGCGAAAGACTTCCATGGTAGTACGACTATAAAACAGAAAAGAAAACTCTTCCGATATCTCTCGACGGCTTCTTTATGGTCGTTCCTGTTGCCAGGATGAGCACGAGGCCCATATTTAATAACAAACGGATACTCAACAGGTTACGGAATTGGAACCGTATTCCCTTTCGTTCAAAATTATTCAAGTATATAATTTTTACATATAGTAAATTTTATTTTTACTTGAAAATTTTCGGCTTTCGCCTTGAACTTAGGACCGACTAACTCGTGATCAACCACTGTTCACACGAAACCCTTCTCCACTTCAGTCCTCCAAGGTCTCATTCGATTATTTGCTACTACCACCAAGATCTGTACCAATAGCAGCTCCATGCAGGCTTACGCCAAACACTTCTACGCATACCATTGTACCTTCCTACTCACTAAAGTTTCAAAATTTATATTACAAGTAATATAAATCATCTACTTTAGCGGTAATGTATAGGTATACAACTTAAGCGCCATCCATTTTAAGGGCTAGTTGCTTCGGCAGGTGAGTTGTTACACACTCCTTAGCGGATTTCGACTTCCATGATCACCGTCCTGCTGTTTTAAGCAACCAACGCCTTTCATGGTTTCTGCATGAGTTGTTAATTTGGGCACCGTAACATTACGTTTGGTTCATCCCACAGCGCCAGTTCTGCTTACCAAAAGTGGCCCACTGGGCACAATATATCATAACCTTAAACTTCATATCAAGAAAGTTAAGGTTCTTACCCATTTAAAGTTTGAGAATAGGTTAAGATCGTTTCGACCCTAAGGCCTCTAATCATTCGCTTTACCAGATAAGATTATTTTATATAACATTAAAATGCACCAGCTATCCTGAGGGAAACTTCGGAAGGAACCAGCTACTAGATGGTTCGATTGGTCTTTCGCCCCTATACTCAATTCTGACAATCGATTTGCACGTCAGAACTGTTTCGGTCTTCCATCAGGGTTTCCCCTGACTTCAACCTGATCAAGTATAGTTCACCATCTTTCGGGTCACAGCATATCTGCTCAAGGTACGTTCCAGTTAGAGGCATAAATAATATAAATATTATTATACATAACTATATAGAACGCCCCGGGATTGTGTTAATTAGCTATAAAATAGTTAAAAAACTAATCCCATTATTAGTCAAGTTAATTACGCTATTAGGTTTATATCCCAATAACTTGCACATATGTTAGACTCCTTGGTCCGTGTTTCAAGACGGGTCCCGAAGGTATCCTGAATCTTTCGCATTGTTAATCATACAAGTGCTTATAATAAACACAAAAATCAATGATAATTATGCCATTATATAATTCCGAAAAATTAACGCACTGTATTCTTATTAGTCTATCAACACTTTATCAAATTAATGACATTTATTCTATGTTAAAATGCAAGCATAATAATTTGAATAAACTATAAGCCATATTTTATGATAAATTTAATATGTTAATAGATTACAATGTCCTTATATGGAAAAAATGCACATTATTTGTATAATATTGTTTAAATATTATAACTTTAATGATGAATTTTCCATAACGGATATTCAGGTTCATCGGGCTTAACCTCTAAGCAGTTTCACGTACTATTTAACTCTCTATTCAGAGTTCTTTTCAACTTTCCCTCACGGTACTTGTTTACTATCGGTCTCATGGTTATATTTAGTTTTAGATGGAGTTTACCACCCACTTAGTGCTGCACTATCAAGCAACACGACTCTTTGGAAACATCATCTAGTAATCATTAACGTTATACGGGCCTGGCACCCTCTATGGGTAAATGGCCTCATTTAAGAAGGACTTAAATCGTTAATTTCTCATACTAGAATATTGACGCTCCATACACTGCATCTCACATTTGCCATATAGACAAAGTGACTTAGTGCTGAACTGATTTCTTTTCGCTCGCCGCTACTAAGAAAATCCTTGTTAGTTTCTTTTCCTCCCCTAATTAATATGCTTAAATTCAGGGGGTAGTCCCATATGAGTTGAGGTTGTATAAAGCAATAATATTATTTACATTATCTTTATTTTATGAAGAACAATATATTAGATGTATTTTCAATTTTCGCATCTTTAAATAAGAGACAATTCCAGATGAAAAATATTTCATATTTTTTATGCTAGACATTTCTCAGTATTATTTGAATTGAAAAA
>NW_025319038.1:6317500-6332500 GCF_017639315.1 Drosophila ananassae
AAGTGTACTCATTCCAATTACAGGGCCTCGGATATGAGTCCTGTATTGTTATTTTTCGTCACTACCTCCCCGAGCTGGGAGTGGGTAATTTACGCGCCTGCTGCCTTCCTTAGATGTGGTAGCCGTTTCTCAGGCTCCCTCTCCGGAATCGAACCCTGATTCCCCGTTACCCGTTGCAACCATGGTAGTCCTAGATACTACCATCAAAAGTTGATAGGGCAGACATTTGAAAGATCTGTCGTCGGTACAAGACCATACGATCTGCATGTTATCTAGAGTTCAACCAATATAACGATCTTGCGATCGCTTGGTTTTAGCCTAATAAAAGCACATGTCCCATAAGGTTCATGTTTTAATTGCATGTATTAGCTCTAGAATTACCACAGTTATCCAAGTAACTGTTAACGATCTAAGGAACCATAACTGATATAATGAGCCTTTTGCGGTTTCACTTTTAATGCGTGTGTACTTAGACATGCATGGCTTAATCTTTGAGACAAGCATATAACTACTGGCAGGATCAACCAGAATAATGTTTATTTCTTGATATATTATTTTCATTTTGATATTTAGAAAATAAATATTGCAAATATTTGTATATATTATATTAATAACGAATTTGGCCAATTATTAAATGGCATTCAATATTCGTTCTTTATAAAATAAATATATATAGAATATTTATATATATTTTAATTTTGGCTTTCTTAAACCCGGCTGGGACGTGTAACCGGGTTTTTCTTTTGTTTATTAAAAACATTGTGTGGTCTTTTTACATGGTATAATTGCTACTCTATTGTTTTTAGCCTTTATTTAATATATTACATATTATGCATATATTTAATTCTAAAATATCTTTTTATATTCACATACAACAATTTGTATATATTCACATATATATATTTGTTTAATATTATAATAATATTATAACAATTGTAATTTGATAATAAATTTAAAATTTAATTTCTTTGTAAATTAGTTTAGTTTTATATGATATAAAACTAAGCACTTACATATTCAAAAGTTTTAATATTTTAATATATATTTTGTTTAATATGTATGCATATAATAATAATATATAATAATATCATCATCATATACACATATGAAAATTAAATTAAATAAAATTTAATATAACTTCATATAGACGCTAGGAAAGAAAAAGTAACTTTTTACTAACCTAGCTCCAGAGTTTAACGATAATATTCGGAAACTTGTCAAATTAATGAAATATTAATATAACACTTACGTTTCAACTATATTATCTTAATAATATAATTTATATAAATATAATATAAAATTGTATATTATATAGGTAGGCTGACACCACCTACCATATATACCTTTTTGACTACGCTTTCGTAAAGTGTGGTATTTAAATATCTTCTCCCCCTCACTTAAAAGCATTCATTTTGGTATTTTAAATATATCCATATAATATAAATTTTAATATTAATATTATACAGGCAGGCCGACACCACCTACCATATATATCTTTTTGACTACGCTTTCGTAAAGTGTGGTATTTATATATCTTCTCCCCCTCACTTAAAAGCATTCATTTTGGTATTTTAAATATATCCATATAATATAAATTTTAATATTAATATTATATAGGCAGGCCGACACCACCTACCATATATATCTTTTTGACTACGCTTTCGTAAAGTGTGGTATTTATATATCTTCTCCCCCTCACTTAAAAGCATTCATTTTGGTATTTTAAATATATCCATATAATATAAATTTTAATATTAATATTATATAGGCAGGCCGACACCACCTACCATATATATCTTTTTGACTACGCTTTCGTAAAGTGTGGTATTTATATATCTTCTCCCTCTCACCTAAAAATACTCATCAGAATACTTTTATCATTTATATGACTTATATATACTAAAACATTCATTTCAATATATATTCATTTCCATATGAAAATATTTTAATATTTTCAATTTAATATTTTATATAATATATTTAATATATTATATAGGTAGGCCGACACCACCTACCATATATACCTTTTTGACACAGCTTACTTAAAAGCTCCAGAGTTTAACGATAATATTTGGAAACTTGTCATATTAATGAAATATTAATATAACACTTACGTTTCAACTATATTATCTTAATAATATAATTTATACAAATATAATATATAATTGTATATTATATAGGTAGGCCGACACCACCTACCATATATACCTTTTTGACACAGCTTACGTAAAACCGGTCATTTATCTATACATTTTCTCCCTCCGTCAAATTTCTCATATACTTCATATATTTTCATATATGTCGTATATATATGAATATTTTCATATCCATATAAAAATATTTTTATATTTAATATTTGATGAATATTATTTCTATATTCATATAATTTCTTTATTTTCATATAAATAGCGGACTTATATCAATATTAGCTCATATCGATATAATAATGTTTAATATATTTAATATAATATATTTCATATATTATATAGGTAGGCTGACACCACCTACCATATATACCTTTTTGACTACGCTTTCGTAAATTGTGGTATTTTTTGTACTACGGATAGATATCCATATTTTAATATTTTCATATCCATATAAAAATATTTTAATATTTAGTATTTGATGAATATTATTTCTATATTCATATAATTTCTTTATTTTCATATAAATAGCGGACTTATATCAATATTAGCTCATATCGATATAATAATGTTTAATATATTTAATATAATATATTTCATATATTATATAGGTAGGCTGACACCACCTACCATATATACCTTTTTATACTGGATAGCCTAGAGGAAAAACAATACTGCTGTGCTGTGTTCCTTGATGTAAAGCAGGCATTTGACAGGGTATGGCACCCGGGACTTAAAATGAAAATCAAGAGAAGCATACCGTACAAACATTATGCTTTCCTTAACTCTTACCTGAGCGACAGGACATTCAGGGTCAGATGCGGAGATGCGAGGTCCGAATCCAGACCCATTAAAGCTGGAGTCCCGCAGGGCAGCGTTCTTGGCCCTATACTCTACACAATCTACACATCCGATATGCCCTTAGTAGAGGAAGAAGAACTGCTAGCTGCAACATATGCTGATGACACAGCATTCCTAGCCACTTCAAGCTTCCCCCAAGATGCCTCTGACTGCCTCCAACGACAGCTCGATAAACTTGACCCGTGGCTTCGCAGGTGGAATATAGTGGTTAACCACGACAAATCCGCCCAAACAACTTTCACCCTAAGGAGAGGCAACTGTCCACAGGTAAGCCTCGGTGGCACTGCCATTCCCCTAGACCCAACTCCAAAGTACCTGGGAATGACCCTCGACAGGAAACTTACATGGAGGACCCATCTGCTGCGCAAGCGAAAGCAGATGCAGGATAGGCTACGGCAGCTTTATTGGCTGATTGGGAGGCGCTCCAAGCTTAAACTCAAGGTGAAGCTACTTATCTACAAAGCCCTTGTCAAGCCAATCTGGACATATGGCATCCAGTTGTGGGGCACTGCAAGCCCCAGCAACATAAGACTCATCCAACTGGCGCAGAACAGGGCGCTCAGGACTCTCTCTGGTGCCCACCCCTACCATGACAACGCAACTATTCATTCCCAACTGGCCATCCCATGGATCAACAGCGAGGTGCAAAGATTCACACAAAGGTACGTCAACAGGCTGGATCAGCATCCCAACCCATTGGCCATCAACCTGCTGGACAACAGCTCCTCCACAAGAAGACTAAAAAGGACTCACCCATTGGATCTTCGCCTTGGAGAAGATACACAATAAGCTACTCTAACATGACATGTAATTTCATCTTCTATTGTTAAGGAACAACCTAACTAATTTAATTTCTTAAGCTAAACATGACATGTAATTTCATTTTTATTTTCTATTGTTAAGGTACAACTATATAAACAAATGTTCATAGGCTAGCCATATATTGTTAACCAAAATTCTTCAAGCCAAGGTACCAACACACTATTTAATTATTGTTCTCTCTAAGGACAGATCTTAAATAAAATCTCCGTTAATAACAAAAAAAAAAAAAAAAAATATATACCTTTTTGACTACGCTTTCGTAAAATGTGGTATTTTTTATACTACGTATTTTCATATCCATATAAAAATATTTTAATATTTTCATATCCATATAAAAATATTTTAATATTTTCATATCCATATAAAAATATTTTAATATTTTCATATCCATATAAAAATATTTTAATATTTTCATATCCATATAAAAATATTTTAATATTTTCATATCCATATAAAAATATTTTAATATTCGTTATTTGGAAAAGTTTTATTTTGATTTTTATTTTTAAAAAAAGTTTAAATAGGGACAGTAGGAATCTCATGAATTGAATCATGCGCGTCACTAATATGATGACGAGTCAAAGGGCTACCTGGCAAAAGTTATTACAACTCCCGCCGTCCGTATATTACGGACTTATACTTTGATGAAAAAAATTTTTTTTTTTCATTTTATATATATGATGATTTAATATTATATTAATATTATCAATACAGCAGAGATATTAATATTATCGTGTTAACATTTTGTATATTCAAATCCATTCATAAATTTTTGTACTTGGAAAAATTTTTAATATTTTTAAAAAAGTTTAGATAGGGACAGTAGGAATCTCATGAATTGAATCATGCGCGTCACTAATATGATGACGAGTCAAAGGGCTATCAGGCAAAAGTTATTACAACTCCCGCCGTCCGTATATTACGGACTTATACTTTGATGAAAAAAAAAATTTTTTTTCATTTTATATATATGATGATTTAATATTATATTAATATTATCAATACAGCAGAGACATTAATATTATCGTGTTAACATTTTGTATATTCAAATCCATTCATAAATTTTTGTACTTGGAAAAATTTTTAATATTTTTAAAAAAGTTTAGATAGGGACAGTAGGAATCTCATGAATTGAATCATGCGCGTCACTAATATGATGACGAGTCAAAGGGCTACCTGGCAAAAGTTATTACAACTCCCGCCGTCCGTATATTACGGACTTATACTTTGATGAAAAAAAATTTTTTTTTTCATTTTATATATATGATGATTTAATATTATATTAATATTATCAATACAGCAGAGACATTAATATTATCGTGTTAACATTTTGTATATTCAAATCCATTCATAAATTTTTGTACTTGGAAAAATTTTTAATATTTTTAAAAAAGTTTAGATAGGGACAGTAGGAATCTCATGAATTGAATCATGCGCGTCACTAATATGATGACGAGTCAAAGGGCTACCAGGCAAAAGTTATTACAACTCCCGCCGTCCGTATATTACGGACTTATACTTTGATGAAAAAAATTTTTTTTTTCATTTTATATATATGATATTTTTATATCATATTCATCTTGTCAACATTTTATATTTGCGCGTCACTAATAAGATGACGATGCATTTGGCTACCTGTAGCGCTCGAACGCTGTGCAATACACACTGCGTTATATATATATATATAAATAAATATATTTAAAAAAAAATATATATAATTAATATATATATACAACACTTTGTGTATATATTTTCGAATCATCAAGCAAAGGATAAGCTTCAGTGGATCGCAGTATGGCAGCTGCTCAACCACTTACAACACCTTGCCCGTTACAAAAGTCGTTTACAATTGATTCTAGGCTTTGTCATTGTATTAAATAATGTTTTCATATGTAACTAGCATGGCACCAGGTGATCAAAGATCCTCCCAATTTACTATGTTACAAATTACATTGGCATCACATCCATTGTCGTTTAAAATATAAATAATAAACTTTAAATGGTTTAGAAGCCATACAATGCAAATTGCCCCTTATTTATCATTGCAGTCCAGCACGGATACGACCTTAGAGGCGTTCAGGCATAATCCAACGGACGTAGCGTCATACCACTGTTCGCTCGAACAAGTATTGTGCCATTGGTCCGTACCTGCGGTTCCTCTCGTACTACGCAGGAATGCTGTCGCAACAACGTTTTGTCATTAGTAGGGTAAAACTAACCTGTCTCACGACGGTCTAAACCCAGCTCACGTTCCCTTGCATGGGTGAACAATCCAACGCTTGGTGAATTTTGCTTCACAATGATAGGAAGAGCCGACATCGAAGGATCAAAAAGCGACGTCGCTATGAACGCTTGGCCGCCACAAGCCAGTTATCCCTATGGTAACTTTTCTGACACCTCTTGTTAAAAACTCTTTAAACCAAAAGGATCGATAGGCCGAGCTTTTGCTGTCCCTGTGTGTACTGAACACCGAGATCAAGTCAGCATTTGCCCTTTTGCTCTATGTGTGGTTTCTGTCCGCACTGAGCTGGCCTTGGGACACCTCCGTTATTATTTGAGAGATGTACCGCCCCAGTCAAACTCCCTACCTGGCAATGTCCTTGAATTGGATCATACCTGAGTAATTGGAGTTATACCAAATTTTCAAATCAATAATACAGTAAATGCATCTCTCATTAAAGAATTTGTTTGCGATTATATAACAAACTCGTGATACTTTGATCAAGAAGCTTGCATCAAAACCCAATACCATAAGATATAATAAATATATCCGTATAATGGCTAGGAAATGATACACGTTCCATTTAATCAAGTAAGTAAGGAAACAATAAGAGTAGTGGTATTTCATTGGCGATACCAAACCGAAGCCTAATATCTCCCACTTATTCTACACCTCTTATGTCTCCTTACACTGCCAGATTAGAGTCAAGCTCAAAAGGGTCTTCTTTCCCCGCTAATTATTCCAAGCCCGTTCCCTTGGCTGTGGTTTCGCTAGATAGTAGATAGGGACATGAAAGTCTGATATGTTTAACGTGAGCACCTGCCATGTTGGCTTAATCTCACGGCCCCCTCGGGCGTGGGATATGAAACAATGCGTCAATCAGCGCCCCTTTGGAACCATGTTCCGCCGGATACCGAATGTAAGTCAATCTGTTCGGTCATGACTTAATCCTCGGTTAAGGATGGAGGCCTATCTAAACCTCTTCCGATCTTTGGGATCACGGCACCCGGTTGTATAACGCAACTCCACGTCGAGCCAGAGGCTCTACCCGCATTCGGGTGTTAAACCACAACCACCACGTAGCTCCCTAGGGGGCCTCACCATAGCCAGGACGGAACAAGTTCCGTGGGCTCCTGGCACCCGTGGTACCAGAAATTATCACAGCCTCCGGTCAGGCGCCGTGCCAACAAGGACACTACCGATTTTGACTCCAGAACAGTCACGGGTCGGTGGCCCTGGATAGTACATAGCTGCTGGGAATAGATTATGAAGTGGCCGAAGCCAAATCATAAGGTGGTACAGTTTTATCCACCATGTTCATGGACATGGCTTTCTCACTGTTCGGAGGCGAGGACTATTCCTTCCTCTTCCGCAAACCGCGGCAATCGCTGCTGGTCAGTGACCAGGCCGCTCGAAGACGGCCAGCTATGTTCCCAACAACCCCTAAGGGCTTGTGACAAGGCGGATTTGGAGCACCATCTCCGTGAATCCTCATCACCCGTGGTACCAGAAAAATCCTCTGGTCAGGTTCGTGCAACTCAACGAAGCACTCCCAGTTTGGCTACCATGAAGCTCGGGGACTGGTAGCCCCGGCGGCGGGCGAAAACCCGGCGAACTTTGCACACACCTAATCACTCGATCCTGATTCACGCACCATTCACCCCTAACACATCCCGGCATCTACAAATCAACGCATTCGTCGACGACTGAATACGGCTCTCGCAAACACATTCAATCTACTAATCCTGTCGCTCGTGGAGAGCACTTGACTAAAGTCAAAGTCCCCCCCAGCCTGAACCACACCCAACCCGCCCAGATCACGAAGATCATCATACAACGGACACTCACAGAGAACATGTTTCCAGGTCTCCTGCCGAGAGCCACACCGGCATTCCGGACTGCCCGCCAAGTTCCGCCTATGCAAGAATGCATTCAGCGACCCATGGCCAGTCAAAAGGAACCCGGCACTAAGGTTAAAACCAAAGTCCGGTCGATCGACAACAAACGAGACATCTGGAATGAACTCGTAAGTAGCCCGCCCATTCTCACTATTATCCCATCGGGCTTGCCAGTCCGACAGGACACATTCACGCAACATAGACTTCCATTCACTTGGCCCATAACTCTCCACGTTCCCTCCCGACATTTCACGATACAGCCATTCATCCTGCAGCAATGGCAGCCCCTTCTTGAGCTTGTAGCTTACGGCTCTACGCCGTATCTCCAAGTCAAGGGGAACTGCTCCAAACAAAACTTGCAGTGCCTCCGTAGAGACAGTGCGACACACAGGCATACACCCCAACAAAATCAACCTTTGCACACTTAAAATTTTCATTCTGCCCCTAACGTCCAAGACTGCATCGCACCATGATGGTGATCCGCTTGCTGCACAAGCAACAAAAAGACCACCATATATGGTGCGAGCAGCTTTTCTGCTGAGGCCCCACTCACTCCTCAAAACTCGGCGCAATCGTCCAACCGTACCGACCAATCGGTCCTTCAGATTGGCAAGGTGTGGTGCGAAGCGCAACCGTTCTCCAACGGTCACGCCCAGGTACTTCACCTGTTTCGCATACCTTATGCTGGAGCCGTCGAGCCTGACCACGGGAGGCCTGGACAAGCTGCCTTTCAGCAGCATTGTCACAGTCTTATCCCTAGCCAGGCTGACACCCACACTGTCGCCCCACTGGCCAACAATGCGCAAGCACTCTGAAGCGCTTGCCTCAATCATCGAACGCGACTGGCCCTCAACCAAGATGAGCAAGTCGTCCGCATACGCACAACACTGCCACGCTTGCTCGAGCTGCCACAGCAGGGGGTCCATCATGAGGTTCCATATAAATGGACCACAGATGGAACCCTGTGGGCAACCACGAGCCACATCCTTCCAAACAACCTCGTTCACTCCCACCACACACGCATTTCGTCCCGAGAAATAGCTCTTCCAAAGAGCTACGTCCCGGCACCCACACTCGTTCAACCTCCGAATCACACTGGCCCAACTTAGGTAATCGAAAGCCCCCTTGAAATCTACAAACACACCGAGGACGTACTTGGAGTTGCTGGATCTCACAGAGTCCTTAACGCTCCTCCAAGCGTCCTCCGCACACCTCCCTTCACGGAAGCCAAACTGCCTATCAGACATCTGGCTCCCCACACTCTCCTGCAGCCGTTCCACCAGCACTCTCTCCAGAACTTTTGCAAGAACTGGAACGAGACTGATGCCCCGAAAGGAACGCGGATTGCTCCGGTCCCTATCGAGTGACTTTAGGAGCACACTCACCCTCGTGCACTTCCATGCACTCGGAAAGGCCCCCTCACTCACACACTTGGAGTATAATTCGTACAAGTGATCCGGAATGGACTTCCAGACACTTTTACAAATTTCCCCCGTGAACCCATCCAGACCAGGCGCTTTCCCAGAGCGAAGCTTAGTGAAAGCCCACTGAAGCTCGCTCATCAGGAGGGGATCAGCATCACCCACTGCATCAGGCACTGAATGCTGCCGATCCTCCCTAGGAAAGAATTCGGACAAAAGACATTCCACACAATCCTTCCAGGTTATAAGGTCTCGACCTTCAACCCGTAGGGCACAAATATCCCTGGACCCCTCCTTCCCATTCTCCCGCAGAATCTTGTAAACACGACCCCAGGGATCGTGCTTATTTCGATCTACGAAAGAACGCCACTCGTCATCTTTCACTCTCAAAACCCTATGCTTGTACTCATGAACCCGAGTACTAAGCTGATCCCTAAGCTGGGCCACGCCGTCCGCATTAGTCCTTCTGGCCCTTTGGAATCTCTTCCTCAGAGACCGGAGAGACCGCTTCTCGGCTTGCAGTTCACGCGTCCACCACTTAACACGTTTACGAGTCACCTTACGGTGCCTCGCAAACATGGAATCATTCGCACTCGTAACCCACTCTGTCACACATGCAACCTGCTCATCCACATTCATAGCACAGAAGGTGCTAAACGGGACTTGCGTCGCCGCTTCTCTCACATAATGCCCATGAAGGGCCCAATTCGCACCACGATAGCACCACCCATTAAGCCTCTCATTCGGTTCCAGGGCCACGGCGCGGGTGACCACAATCTCAATCGGATTATGATCACTCACACCTTGACCCCCCAACACATTCCATTGAAAATCACACACTCTCATTGCTGCCTCATTCGCGAGAGTAACATCAATGTCACTCGCTCCGTTCGGACTGTTGAATGTGTACCACTCGCTAGGCTTGTTAACAACCTGTACATCCTGGGTGATCACCCATTCGGCCAGCGTCTCACCCCGGTCATAGTTCCGATGGCCAGGACCAAGCCTGGACATCTTACTGAACCATAAGGGGGATGACGCGTTCGCATCAAGGCCAAGAATGACAGGATTGCTACTCACCTGGAGTAGTACCGCATTCATGTACTGAAGGTACGGATCTAATGGCTCGGAAAACTTGCAATAAATACTTACGACATACAACCTACCAAAAATCCCCTCTAAACCCACACATACACCCCAGTCAGTAGAGTTCACTAAAGTGCACTCTATGCCGGGGTCATTCACAACGACTGCGGCACGGCCTCTGCTGTCAGGAAATACCCGCATATTTGCGGGCAAACCGCGCACACCGCCGTAGCGGTTATACGGCTCCTGCAACAGCGCCACGACGCAGCCTCTTTCACACATCATCTGCCCCACATCGCACATAACAGCGTACGAACCCTGGCAATTAATTTGCAAGAGCCGAGACATGTTAGTGTCTTGCATTCACACGTGCCAAAACTGCGCTATACACTGGGCAGGCCGCCGAGAGCATATTGTGCCCCGACGGTAGCCCCTTAAAACGACAATTTCGGCAGTCCACCGGATTGGTGCACTTCGCCGCTACATGGCCCCCTTGTCCGCACTGGCGGCACACACTCACCTTCAAGCGGCACTCCTGGACCTTGTGGTCGAAGCCTACGCAGCGATGGCAGGCATACGTCCGGACCTGGGACCGGCAGCGGAAGCTGAACCACTTTATATAGACACGGCCCGTGTCTAAAGCGGCCAGAGCCTTCTCGCTGACCTCCAGAGTCACGTTCGTCGTGCCTCCATCAGCAGCGGTCCACGGCTTCGATGCAAAGTGCACCGACTTCTTGAAGTCAGCCACGGTCATCTCATCCTTCAGGTTGTTGGCGTAGAGCTCCTCCATGAAGACGTCCGGTGACAGCGCCGTGTCCACGTCGAAGACCGTCAGGCGGGGCTTGACGGCCTGGTTCCGCTCCACGCTGAGTCCCACCTCGGCGAACTTCCTGGACGCTGCGACTTTGGAGGCCTCCGAAGCTGACGGCGTGCGGATGATGGCTCCGCCACGCTTGAGCTCCCGAACCTCGTGCACCCGGACTCCAAGGGCTGGTGCAACCTCCTTCCTCACCTTCTCCGCAATCTGGCTGCTGGAGAGCTCCGGATCGGTCCCTTTCACCACGCAGGACCAAGTCTCCCGCACCTTAGTACGGGGGACTGGGACTGGGGCTACGGGGACGGCGGCCTGTCCAACGGCGTTATGGTGCAGCGTTGACGTCATCGGCGGCGGCATGGCTACTCGGGTCTCCAGCTCCGCAACCCGGAGCATCAGGGCCACCACGAGCTCATCATAACGGCTCATCGAGGCAGAGACCGTCTGCAGGTTGCCGCTCAGCAACGCACCGCGAACGGCACGCTGGGTTGCGGACAACTCAGCCAGAACGGCTCCTTGGCCAGCAGCAACGGCGGCGCGAGCAGTAGCGTGCTCAAGGACGGCAACGGGGGCGACGGCAGCGGGGGCAACGGCAACAGGCTCGGCGATGATGGCGGCGATGGTGGCGGCAGCGGGGGCGACGGTGTTGGCTCCATGGGCTTCCAGCCCAGCTCCATTCAGCCCTCCAGGGCACGAGAAGGCCATCTCCGCACCGTTGTTCTTCTTCGGCGAGCTCCGTTGATCCAGGCGCTTCGGCTCCACTTCCGACTCCATGTCAAAGGAAATGGAACGCTCCCTTGACTTCCTGGCTTGGCGGACGTCGACTGCGACGCTGGCAGCGCTAGCGACGCTTGCAACGCTCGCTACACTCGAGCGGCTGCCCGAGCGACTGCGGCCTCCACGACCGCGCGGCATTTCCGAATTTAAATTTAAATTCGAAAGTTCGAACTTTACGCGCCACACAAAGTTCCGCACAAATTAGGACCAAAGAGTTCTCAGCACACGGCCACACTCCACTCAGCTGTTCCACTGTTTTATGCCTATATGGCAGCACCACACACAGCTGCTTAAGGTTTTTATGCCGATATGGCAGCACCAAAAACAGCTGATAGAAAGCTGTTTTTATAGTTTTCACCGATATGGCAGCACCAAAGCTTAAAGCTTTATTGTTTTGCTCAAACCACGTGGCGAATTTTCACTTTGGAAAATCACGATTTTCCGCGAAAATACGTTAGCTACACTAACCGCACAACTCGCACTTTGTAGCAGCAACGTTCGCACACAAAACGCACTTTAATTTGTCTTAAAAGGCAGCTTATTTCGGCTGATATTAATTTTTTCACCGGAGCGCACAGAAAACACGTCCGTTCGGTTCGGTAGATAGGGACAGTAGGAATCTCGTTAATCCATTCATGCGCGTCACTAATTAGATGACGAGGCATTTGGCTACCTTAAGAGAGTCATAGTTACTCCCGCCGTTGACCCGCGCTTACTTGAATTTCTTCACTTTGACATTCAGAGCACTGGGCAGAAATCACATTGTGTCAACACCCGCTAGGGCCATCACAATGCTTTGTTTTAATTAGACAGTCGGATTCCCCAAGTCCGTGCCAGTTCTGAATTGATTGTTAATTGATAATCGTTATAATTAATAAGAACTAATTGGTTTGACCCAACTAGTATTCTTAAAAATTTTAGCAAGAAAGTTCCACAATTGGATACGTAACTAACTATCCGGGGAACAAGTTACAACCATAAATGATCGAAACTCTATTTACCCAGAACGAGCACATAAACCATATTATTGTTTCCCAATCAAGCCCGACTATCTCAATCTTCAGAGCCAATCCTTATCCCGAAGTTACGGATCTAATTTGCCGACTTCCCTTACCTACATTATTCTATCGACTAGAGACTCTTCACCTTGGAGACCAGCTGCGGATATTGGTACGGCCTGTTGAGAAGTTTGCGTATCCCCACCATAAATTTTCAAGGTCCGAGGAGAAAATATCGACACAACAGTATATGTCATGCTCTTCTAGCCCATCTACCATATCTCTCTGCGAAAGACTTCCATGGTAGTACGACTATAAAACAGAAAAGAAAACTCTTCCGATATCTCTCGACGGCTTCTTTATGGTCGTTCCTGTTGCCAGGATGAGCACGAGGCCCATATTTAATAACAAACGGATACTCAACAGGTTACGGAATTGGAACCGTATTCCCTTTCGTTCAAAATTATTCAAGTATATAATTTTTACATATAGTAAATTTTATTTTTACTTGAAAATTTTCGGCTTTCGCCTTGAACTTAGGACCGACTAACTCGTGATCAACCACTGTTCACACGAAACCCTTCTCCACTTCAGTCCTCCAAGGTCTCATTCGATTATTTGCTACTACCACCAAGATCTGTACCAATAGCAGCTCCATGCAGGCTTACGCCAAACACTTCTACGCATACCATTGTACCTTCCTACTCACTAAAGTTTCAAAATTTATATTACAAGTAATATAAATCATCTACTTTAGCGGTAATGTATAGGTATACAACTTAAGCGCCATCCATTTTAAGGGCTAGTTGCTTCGGCAGGTGAGTTGTTACACACTCCTTAGCGGATTTCGACTTCCATGATCACCGTCCTGCTGTTTTAAGCAACCAACGCCTTTCATGGTTTCTGCATGAGTTGTTAATTTGGGCACCGTAACATTACGTTTGGTTCATCCCACAGCGCCAGTTCTGCTTACCAAAAGTGGCCCACTGGGCACAATATATCATAACCTTAAACTTCATATCAAGAAAGTTAAGGTTCTTACCCATTTAAAGTTTGAGAATAGGTTAAGATCGTTTCGACCCTAAGGCCTCTAATCATTCGCTTTACCAGATAAGATTATTTTATATAACATTAAAATGCACCAGCTATCCTGAGGGAAACTTCGGAAGGAACCAGCTACTAGATGGTTCGATTGGTCTTTCGCCCCTATACTCAATTCTGACAATCGATTTGCACGTCAGAACTGTTTCGGTCTTCCATCAGGGTTTCCCCTGACTTCAACCTGATCAAGTATAGTTCACCATCTTTCGGGTCACAGCATATCTGCTCAAGGTACGTTCCAGTTAGAGGCATAAATAATATAAATATTATTATACATAACTATATAGAACGCCCCGGGATTGTGTTAATTAGCTATAAAATAGTTAAAAAACTAATCCCATTATTAGTCAAGTTAATTACGCTATTAGGTTTATATCCCAATAACTTGCACATATGTTAGACTCCTTGGTCCGTGTTTCAAGACGGGTCCCGAAGGTATCCTGAATCTTTCGCATTGTTAATCATACAAGTGCTTATAATAAACACAAAAATCAATGATAATTATGCCATTATATAATTCCGAAAAATTAACGCACTGTATTCTTATTAGTCTATCAACACTTTATCAAATTAATGACATTTATTCTATGTTAAAATGCAAGCATAATAATTTGAATAAACTATAAGCCATATTTTATGATAAATTTAATATGTTAATAGATTACAATGTCCTTATATGGAAAAAATGCACATTATTTGTATAATATTGTTTAAATATTATAACTTTAATGATGAATTTTCCATAACGGATATTCAGGTTCATCGGGCTTAACCTCTAAGCAGTTTCACGTACTATTTAACTCTCTATTCAGAGTTCTTTTCAACTTTCCCTCACGGTACTTGTTTACTATCGGTCT
>NW_025319038.1:6337500-6355000 GCF_017639315.1 Drosophila ananassae
AGGTAGGCCGACACCACCTACCATATATACCTTTTTGACACAGCTTACTTAAAAGCTCCAGAGTTTAACGATAATATTTGGAAACTTGTCATATTAATGAAATATTAATATAACACTTACGTTTCAACTATATTATCTTAATAATATAATTTATACAAATATAATATATAATTGTATATTATATAGGTAGGCCGACACCACCTACCATATATACCTTTTTGACACAGCTTACGTAAAACCGGTCATTTATCTATACATTTTCTCCCTCCGTCAAATTTCTCATATACTTCATATATTTTCATATATGTCGTATATATATGAATATTTTCATATCCATATAAAAATATTTTTATATTTAATATTTGATGAATATTATTTCTATATTCATATAATTTCTTTATTTTCATATAAATAGCGGACTTATATCAATATTAGCTCATATCGATATAATAATGTTTAATATATTTAATATAATATATTTCATATATTATATAGGTAGGCTGACACCACCTACCATATATACCTTTTTTTTTTTTAGTCGCGATCGAGCTTCTGAAGCGAACAGACGTGCCTCCGTGTGTGCTCCGTGTGAGAACCGTATAAAACCGCAAAAACCTTACCGACAGAGACGGAATTTAGTGCCCCCCGCGTGGGAGCCTAAATACAATATAGTGCAAACAAAATAGTGACAGTGACACTCGTAGTTTTGTGAAAAATCGCAATTTTCTGTGCGCAAAAATAACCACGTGCGTGGAAAATTACCAAGCTTATTGAAGCTTTCAAGCTTAAAGCTTAAAGTTTAAAGCTTTCAAGCTTTTAAGCTTTAAGCTTTAGTAAAGACACGAACCGCTGCAAGCTTAGCGGAGTTCCGAACCTCCCAAAGCTTAGAACTTTAAAGAACTTTATAAGCTCTCCAAACTTTGGAAAGCTTGGCGCGAATTTGGGCCCTTTTAAAACCCAAATTCGCGGCAACTCATCATAATCATGAACTGGCAAGCGGCCCCCCGTTCTCCAAAAGCGAAGCCGCCTAGGAAAAAGGCAAACTCCACAGAGCCAATTAGCAATGTATCCAGCGACTCCGAGCCAGGAGAAATAAAGCGTAAACCAGCCAAGAAAGTGGACGATGACAAACCCAGCACCAGCGAGGCAGCCAGAGCTGCACTAATGGCCAGGCTGAAGAGCAATTCATTTGCCCTTCTATCCGAAGATGATGACGACAACGACACTGACCTTGATGACGACATGGATATACTGCCAAGAAATACCAAGAAGGACGAGGCTCCCCAGAAAATCCCAAAGGAGATCAAGCCACCACCGATCTACATCCCAGATGTTACAAACATCGCGGCCCTAATTTCCTCCATCGAGGGCATTGTGGGAAAAAAGAAGGATTTTTCCTACAAAGCCGCTAGGGACAACCAGGTGAGGGTGATGATGCCAGACAAAGAGTCGTACTCTGCCCTAAAGTCCCACCTTGACAGTGCCGAGAAAAGGTACTATACCTTCCAGCATAAGGAAGACAGAGCGTATAAAATCGTGGTAAAAGGTCTGCATCATACCACAGACCTGGTTGATATTAAGGAGGACTTCCGGCGACAAGGACATGTGGTCCGAGATGTGCGCAATGCTGTAGGGCACATATCTAAGACACCGCTATCGATCTTCTTCGTTAACCTGGAGCCATCCAGCAACAACAAGGAGGTATTTAGTGTTAAGAGAGTGTGTCACTCTGTGGTCACGGTCGAACCTCCTCGCAAATTCCACGACGTGCCGCAGTGCTACAGGTGCCAAGGTTTTGGGCACAGTCAGCGATACTGCAAGCTGCAGCATCGCTGTGTCAAATGTGGTGAACACCACAGCACGAGTGACTGTAGGAAGACAAGGGAAGAGGCAGCTAAATGCGTGCACTGTCATGGGGCCCATCCGGCGTCGTACAAAGGATGCCCGGCTTATAAGAAAGCCAAGGCCAGCATGGCTCCTAAGGGATCGCCCCCAGCTCAACCACGCCGCTTAGCGTACCCACCTGCACAGAAATACCCAATCGTAGATACCAAGTCCAGAAGCTACGCTGACATAGCCAAAGGAGAAGCCTGGCCTTCACAGACACCAGCGACAGCACAGGAGATGCCACAGGCAGACCAGTTGGCGGCATTTATGACGAGGGTGGAAAACCTTCTCGAGAGAGTAATGGACAAAATGTTCGAGCGTATGACGGCTATGATGAGCTCCATCCTCTCTCAGGTATGCAGCAAATAGGCCTGCACGTAGCCTTCTGGAACGCAAACGGACTTGTCCAAAACAGGCTTGAGGTGGAGCATTTTATCCACACTCAATGCATTGACATACTACTCATAACAGAAACCCACTTCACCCAAAAGTCATACCTGCAATTGCACGGCTATGACGTCATAAATGCAGACCATCCTAGCGGTAGAGGACACGGAGGAGCGGCGATCATAGTCAAGGCCAGCATTGACTACAGCGAGATAGCAACACTGAAGGAAGACTGGGTCCAGTGCGCCAGAATTGCTGTCTCCACTCCATTGGGTAAGCTCACTATTGCGGCTGCGTATATACCTCCAAAACAGAGCGTCTCGGAAGGTCAGTTCGACCTCCTGCTGAGTGATATGGGCGACAAATTCATCCTCGCAGGAGACCTCAACGCCAAGCATCCTTGGTGGGGCTCGAGAGTGAGTAACCCTAAAGGTTCTGCACTGTTCAAATGCATCCAGCGCAGAGCCTATAACTGCCATTCAACTGGAGAGCCCACGTACTGGCCCACAGACCCCCAAAAGCTGCCGGACCTTCTAGACTTTGCAATCTCCCATGGAATCCATCCGGACTCCATTGCCTGCTCGGCAAATGGAGATCTCTTCTCTGATCACAGTGCGGTGGAACTCCACATTAACACCCCTGTGGAGAAGAAAGTCACCCGACTCAGGATGATAAGACCTCGAACCAACATCCAGAGCTACTCCGAGTGGATGGAGAACGCCCTAGAGAACACACAGCCAGACCTTAGAACGGGTGCTGGCATCGACCAGGCTGTTGTGAATCTCACTCAGGAGATGCACAACGCTGCCTTTATCGCAACTCCGAGGGCTCCATGCAACAACAGGAAGCTGCAGAGGCACCTACACCTGTGGTCTCCTGAAGTGGCTGCGCTACTCATTGAGAAGAGACGACGGAGAAGGATTTGGTTCAGAACCAGGTACCCGAGCGATAAAACAGCCTTCAATCGCGCAACCAAAAAACTAAAGAGGCTGCTGCAGAGGTTGCGGACTTGCGCATTTGAAGAATACCTGCGACAGGTCGAACCTGGGGACCCTCAACACAATTTGTGGCAACTGACTCGGCATATAAAGCGTCCCAAGCAAAGAGTGGCCCAGATTAGAAAATCCGACGGTGGATGGTGTCGTTCAGATCAGGAAAGGGCCGATGCATTTGCTGAACACCTAGAGGCAGCCTTCAAACCCTTCAGCATGTGCACGGAAGAGGACAGAGCAGAAACGGACTTCGTACTGGCCCTACCACACACCGACCTTAGGCAGCTGGAGCCTGTCTCGGAGGAAGAGATCAAGGAGGAAGTGATAGGTCTCAACACCAAAAAATCTCCGGGTGCAGACGGGATAGAGGCACTCGCTGTCAAGCTTCTCCCACCTTCAGGCATAAGGAGACTCACTAGGATATATAATGCGTGCCTTGAGAATGGACACTTCCCCACTTGCTGGAAACAGGCGGAGGTCATCCTGATCCCCAAACCTGGAAAGCCTGAAACTAATCCCGCCTCATACAGGCCGATTAGTTTACTGTCTGTAATCTCCAAAATACTCGAGAGAGTATTTTTGCGTAGATTGCAGACAGTACTGGACGAGGCTGGTTTGATCCCAGATCACCAGTTTGGTTTCAGGCGCTCCCACTCCACCCCCGAGCAATGCCATAGGATCGTGGCAAAAATCCTGGACAGCTTGGAAGAAAAACATTACTGTTGTGCTGTCTTCCTGGATATCAAGCAGGCGTTTGATAGAGTCTGGCACCCTGGACTGAGAGAGAAACTCAAAAGGAACCTGCCACAAAAGTACTATGAGTTCCTCAACTCGTACCTGACAGATAGGAAGTTCAGGGTCAGAAGCGGAGATGCAAGATCTGAGTACAGGCCCATAGAAGCTGGAGTTCCGCAAGGCAGTGTACTTGGCCCCATACTGTACACCCTCTACACAGCCGACATGCCTGTCACTGAAGAGGAGGGCCTTCTAGCCGCGACATATGCAGACGACACGGCTTTTCTGGCCTCTGCAACCTCGCCGGAGGAGGCTTCTGCATGTCTCCAACGACAGCTGGACATACTCGACCCGTGGCTTCGAAGGTGGAATATTGTCGTTAACCACGAGAAATCAGCCCAAACGACGTTCACACTTAGAAGAGGTGATTGTCCTGGAGTCAGTCTTGGAGGCACTCTAATTCCAGCTAGCCCTACACCTAAATATCTGGGTATGACCCTGGACAGAAGGCTCACTTGGAGAACCCACTTGATGCGCAAACGAAAGCAACTCCAGGACAAGCTACGTCAGCTTTATTGGCTGATTGGAAGGAGGTCCAGGCTGAAGCTAGGAGTTAAGCTCCTCATATACAAGACCATAGTCAAGCCAGTCTGGACCTATGGCATTCAGTTGTGGGGGACGGCGTGTTCAAGCAACCGAAGGGTCATCCAGCTCGCCCAAAACAGGGCCCTAAGAACTCTAACTGGAGCTCATCCGTTCCACGACAACGCGACAATCCACGCCCAACTGGGAGTCCCATCTGTGAGCGCAGAAGTTCAGCGATTCGCCAAAAGGTACGTGGAAAGGCTTGACCGACATCCTAACCCTGAGGCCATCAATCTCCTGGACAACAGCTACACCACAAGGAGGCTGAAACGGACCCACCCACTGGACCTTTGCCACTCAGGCGAACAGGACTAAGCTGCAGCTGATGAGCTATTAAAGCCCACTAAAGGACCCGACATCCGAATCCTCTATCACATCTAGATAAGGCTCAGATAATTAAGTTAAATTTCCTAGGATTATTACTGCTTACACTTTAGAATTAATTTCGTAGGCTTGCTATTACATGTAAAATTCTATTTCCAACGTCAAGGTTAAGACAAGAAAATTTAATTTCATGGCAAACAAATAACTTGAATTCTCAACTTTTTATCGCTAAGGTTAACTGTTAAAATTAGCTTCCCAGGATAAGCAAACATTGTACTACTCAATATTCCACTAAGTTAAGGTACCATCATAAAATTTAATTATTGTCCATAACTGCGGACAGATCTTAAATATAACTAATGATTGATAATAAAAAAAAAAAAAAAAAAAAATATATACCTTTTTGACTACGCTTTCGTAAAATGTGGTATTTTTTATACTACGTATTTTCATATCCATATAAAAATATTTTAATATTTTCATATCCATATAAAAATATTTTAATATTTTCATATCCATATAAAAATATTTTAATATTTTCATATCCATATAAAAATATTTTAATATTTTCATATCCATATAAAAATATTTTAATATTTTCATATCCATATAAAAATATTTTAATATTCGTTATTTGGAAAAGTTTTATTTTGATTTTTATTTTTAAAAAAAGTTTAAATAGGGACAGTAGGAATCTCATGAATTGAATCATGCGCGTCACTAATATGATGACGAGTCAAAGGGCTATCAGGCTAAAGTTATTACAACTCCCGCCGTCCGTATATTACGGACTTATACTTTGATGAAAAAAATTTTTTTTTTTCATTTTATATATATGATGATTTAATATTATATTAATATTATCAATACAGCAGAGACATTAATATTATCGTGTTAACATTTTGTATATTCAAATCCATTCATAAATTTTTGTACTTGGAAAAATTTTTAATATTTTTAAAAAAGTTTAGATAGGGACATTAGGAATCTCATGAATTGAATCATGCGCGTCACTAATATGATGACGAGTCAAAGGGCTACCTGGCAAAAGTTATTACAACTCCCGCCGTCCGTATATTACGGACTTATACTTTGATGAAAAAAAATTTTTTTTTTCATTTTATATATATGTTGATTTAATATTATATTAATATTATCAATACAGCAGAGACATTATTATTATCGTGTTAACATTTTGTATATTCAAATCCATTCATAAATTTTTGTACTTGGAAAAATTTTTAATATTTTTAAAAAAGTTTAGATAGGGACAGTAGGAATCTCATGAATTGAATCATGCGCGTCACTAATATGATGACGAGTCAAAGGGCTACCTGGCAAAAGTTATTACAACTCCCGCCGTCCGTATATTACGGACTTATACTTTGATGAAAAAAATTTTTTTTTTTCATTTTATATATATGTTGATTTAATATTATATTAATATTATCAATACAGCAGAGACATTATTATTATCGTGTTAACATTTTGTATATTCAAATCCATTCATAAATTTTTGTACTTGGAAAAATTTTTAATATTTTTAAAAAAGTTTAGATAGGGACAGTAGGAATCTCATGAATTGAATCATGCGCGTCACTAATATGATGACGAGTCAAAGGGCTACCTGGCAAAAGTTATTACAACTCCCGCCGTCCGTATATTACGGACTTATACTTTGATGAAAAAAATTTTTTTTTTTCATTTTATATATATGTTGATTTAATATTATATTAATATTATCAATACAGCAGAGACATTATTATTATCGTGTTAACATTTTGTATATTCAAATCCATTCATAAATTTTTGTACTTGGAAAAATTTTTAATATTTTTAAAAAAGTTTAGATAGGGACAGTAGGAATCTCATGAATTGAATCATGCGCGTCACTAATATGATGACGAGTCAAAGGGCTACCAGGCAAAAGTTATTACAACTCCCGCCGTCCGTATATTACGGACTTATACTTTGATGAAAAAAATTTTTTTTTTCATTTTATATATATGATATTTTTATATCATATTCATCTTGTCAACATTTTATATTTGCGCGTCACTAATAAGATGACGATGCATTTGGCTACCTGTAGCGCTCGAACGCTGTGCAATACACACTGCGTTATATATATATATATAAATAAATATATTTAAAAAAAAATATATATAATTAATATATATATACAACACTTTGTGTATATATTTTCGAATCATCAAGCAAAGGATAAGCTTCAGTGGATCGCAGTATGGCAGCTGCTCAACCACTTACAACACCTTGCCCGTTACAAAAGTCGTTTACAATTGATTCTAGGCTTTGTCATTGTATTAAATAATGTTTTCATATGTAACTAGCATGGCACCAGGTGATCAAAGATCCTCCCAATTTACTATGTTACAAATTACATTGGCATCACATCCATTGTCGTTTAAAATATAAATAATAAACTTTAAATGGTTTAGAAGCCATACAATGCAAATTGCCCCTTATTTATCATTGCAGTCCAGCACGGATACGACCTTAGAGGCGTTCAGGCATAATCCAACGGACGTAGCGTCATACCACTGTTCGCTCGAACAAGTATTGTGCCATTGGTCCGTACCTGCGGTTCCTCTCGTACTACGCAGGAATGCTGTCGCAACAACGTTTTGTCATTAGTAGGGTAAAACTAACCTGTCTCACGACGGTCTAAACCCAGCTCACGTTCCCTTGCATGGGTGAACAATCCAACGCTTGGTGAATTTTGCTTCACAATGATAGGAAGAGCCGACATCGAAGGATCAAAAAGCGACGTCGCTATGAACGCTTGGCCGCCACAAGCCAGTTATCCCTATGGTAACTTTTCTGACACCTCTTGTTAAAAACTCTTTAAACCAAAAGGATCGATAGGCCGAGCTTTTGCTGTCCCTGTGTGTACTGAACACCGAGATCAAGTCAGCATTTGCCCTTTTGCTCTATGTGTGGTTTCTGTCCGCACTGAGCTGGCCTTGGGACACCTCCGTTATTATTTGAGAGATGTACCGCCCCAGTCAAACTCCCTACCTGGCAATGTCCTTGAATTGGATCATACCTGAGTAATTGGAGTTATACCAAATTTTCAAATCAATAATACAGTAAATGCATCTCTCATTAAAGAATTTGTTTGCGATTATATAACAAACTCGTGATACTTTGATCAAGAAGCTTGCATCAAAACCCAATACCATAAGATATAATAAATATATCCGTATAATGGCTAGGAAATGATACACGTTCCATTTAATCAAGTAAGTAAGGAAACAATAAGAGTAGTGGTATTTCATTGGCGATACCAAACCGAAGTCTAATATCTCCCACTTATTCTACACCTCTTATGTCTCCTTACACTGCCAGATTAGAGTCAAGCTCAAAAGGGTCTTCTTTCCCCGCTAATTATTCCAAGCCCGTTCCCTTGGCTGTGGTTTCGCTAGATAGTAGATAGGGACAGTGGACGTCTAGGATCTCTCCTTGCTTATTTAACGTGGCGTGTTCCACTGAAAGTGAATTACAACCACGGCATCCTTATATACCCACAAGTGGGTATATGATGCATGTGCCAGGTTTAAGCGCCTGCAAACGCCCCGGAATAGAAGCTATAGCAAATACATAGCAACTAGCTCGGTACCAATTTAAGTATCTGTGAGTCGGACAGAAAAACTTCCCCTTGGTGAGGGGCGAAGTGTATCTAACACTTCTTCCGGTCTATGGGTTCCGGCACCCGGTTGAATAACGCAACTCCACGTCGAGCCCCAGGGCTCTACCCGCATTTGGGTGTCAACCACAGCCACCACGAACTCCCACAAGGGGGCCAACCTCATTGAACAGCCTTGGCACTGTTCACCCGTGGTACCGAAATTAAGGGCTCGGTGGGCCCTCCCTCTTCAGCGCCGACACACTCGGATGAGGTAACCTTGTTTGCCAGTTTTGACATTAGTCCGGGACTGGCAACCCATTGAGTAAGGCCAGCGTCCGATATACACCTGAACGACGTCGGAAAACAGCCTCGGCAAACAGATTTAGCAATTTCACCTGTTCTGGATTCTTGACAATCCCTGAGAGGTCCCTGTCATTAGATTCTCCAACTATTCCCAGAGCATCCAGATTTCTTATGTCATCATACATAATACAGTCACACAATACATGCTGCCAATCTTCATTTAGGACTCCACATAAACATGCAGCAGTGTTACTACGGTTTCTAGGATATAGAAATGCATTAAAAGATCCATGTCCAGTTATAAAAAATCCAGCCTTCAGCTTAAATGTGAAACTTTTGTTTTTGAAGACAAACGCTGCTTCTGGTAAGAATTTATGCGTAACTCTTCCATTAATGTCACAGTCCCATCTGTTTTGCCATTCCTCAATCATCTTTTCTTCTAGCAATGCTTTTTTTATATCCCAGTTCATATTCGTGTGATCCAGATTATATAGCCAGTCATCATTATCAAGTGGCAGTCCTTTCTTTATCTTGTGTTTTATTTTGATTAATTTTGCCTCAAGGTCTAGGGGTGGTGTGCCAGCCAGAACTTGTAGTGCTGAAGTAGATACTGTTCGACAAACTGGTAAACAGCTAAGTAAAACCATCCTTTGACTTGACAAAAGACGAATCTTTGCTCTAATTTGTTTCTGTATGACTGGGTACCAAATTGCCACACCAAACAACATACATGGAATCATGAGCCCAGTGTATATACTACGTCGTGCATGCGGCTTTAACCCCCAGTCTACACGGAGTACCCTAGACAGAACTGATGCTATGCTGGATATACGATCACGAATGGCAGCTACGTGTGGCAAAAAATTCATTCTCTCACCAATAATAATTCCGAGATACCGTTGAACATATACATATGGCAGGTTTGCCCCTTCAAAACTCACAATCGGATGTCTGTTATTACTTAGTTTTCCCTTTAGAAGCATGATCACGGTTTTTGATGTTGATACTTTGACTCCATTTTCGTTCCCCCAAGCACCAACTAGATTCATAATTTGCCTACCTTTATTTTCAATTTCTGCTCTTGAGTTTCCTGCAATAAGAAGCAATAAATCATCTGCATAGGCACTGAAGGGGCATAATGGCTCTAATCTCTCAAGCAAAATATTCATGAGAAGATTCCAAATAAATGGGCCACTAATAGATCCTTGAGGACATCCTTTAGTGACAGTCACACTTGCAGTTTCATATAGACCACGAATGCACGCAGTTCTATCAGAAAAGTAGCTTTTCCAAAGTGCTATTTCCGGACAGTTAACTTCAGCAAGAACATTTATAACTGCACTCCACTCAATATTGTCAAATGCTCCTTTAAAATCAACAAATATTCCCAGTATATATTGTGACTGACATGCATTAATTGTCTGTATAACATGTCTCCAGGCGTCTTCAACACATTTATTGGTAGTAAATCCAAACTGCCATCTGTTTCTTTCGGGTAGGATATCTTTTAGCCGATTTATCATTATGCCTTCTAAAATTTTTCCCAGAACTGGTAGAAGACAAATACCTCTATATGACTCCGGGTTGCTTTTAATTTTATCTGGACTTTTCAATAAGGGTATAACTCTAGGTTGTTTCCATATTTTTGGGAAATTCCCATTCTCAATACACCGTGAATAAAGCGACATAAGATGCTCTGGTACTGATTTCCATATGTTTTTGGCTATCTCTCCTGTGATACCGTCGAGTCCTGGTGATTTTTTGCTCTTAAGCTTTGTAATGCATTCTTCAATCTCATGCAGTTCTAGTGGCCGGGGAGATGGACTAATATGAACGTTTTGATCAGGTCCAAAGTTTGTTTCAGGGAAAAAGTGCTTCAATAAAATTGTAGCGCAATCATGCCATTCTGTAATTTCAACACCTTCATATTTTAGACACCCAAATTCGCTATTTTTTTTTTTGCCACGACAGATTTTATATACAACACCCCATGGATCTTCATTGTGTTGGCTGACAAATTGTCGCCAGTTTTCTTCTTTTGCCGTTTGAATCATTTTTTTGTAACCTTTTACAGTTATTCGCAACTCAATTGCTAATGCAATGGCATTTGGGTCACCTCTTGAACGTGCTCTCTGAAGTTTTCTACGCAGTCGGATGACTTTTCTTTTTTCAGAGCCTAGTTCACGTGTCCACCATTTAATTTTTGTTTGCTTTTTAAAAGTTTTCTTTCCAAAAACTATATCACATGTCTGTTGCACCAACGTCTGTAGTTCACATGCAGCATCTTCCGTGGGTAGAGATAGATCTGAATCTTGTAGTGCATTTTGTATTTCCTCCTTGAACCTGCTCCACCTTCCACTATGCAGTTTCCACATAGGCACAGGAGCTAAACTCTCAACTGCATCTTCGCTAGATATTACCACAGTAATAATGTTATGATCACTTAGGTTCCATGGTGTAATCTTCCATGTGTAGTTATCCCTTCTGGATGCAGCTTCATTAATAAGTGTGACATCTATATCGCTGTGTGCTCTATTGTTATCGAATGTATACACCTCACTTGGTTCATTAAGAACTAAAGAATTCCTGTGAATTATCCATTCTGATAGTATCTCTCCCCGTTCTCTGCTCAGCTGATTAGCATATATGTTGTTTGTCATTTTGCTATGCCACATAGGAGACGTAGCATTAGCATCCAAGCCGGCAATTAAACGTTTGTTTCGAGCTAGGCTAGTTACGGCATCTAAATATTGAATATATGGTTCTAATGGTGCATTGAACTGGCAGTAAATAGACACTATGAAGAAAGAACCATACGTACTCGTGATACTTATACAAACTCCATATTCATTTGTCATTGAATCGATTGGCAATATAACAGCATTGGGGTCGTCAACAAAGATTGCGGCTTTTTTGGTTGCATTATGGTAGATTCGTGTTCCGTTGGGTAGTCCAGTTATCCTTCCGAATTTGTCAACATATGGTTCCATTATTATTGCGACTGTGTATCTATAGCTTCTTAATTTTACTCCTACTTCTATGGTTGCAGCTCGGCCACGTCCACAATTGGTTTGTAAGATGTTAAGCATTAATGTCTTGCTTGCACCCGGGCCAACACTGTGCTGTATATAGGGCATGCACTTGATAGAATGTTGTGTGCTGATGGAAGTCCCTTGAATCTGCAGTTCCTACAATCCACTGGGTTACAGCATTTTGCAGCAACATGTCCCTTTTGCCCGCATTGACGGCAAATACTCGTGGTCAACTTGCATTCTTGCACTCTATGGTCAAAACCAAGACACCGATGACAAGCGTACGTACGAATTTGCGGGCGGCACCGGAAACTGAACCATTTGATATAAATCCTTCCTGTATCTAGGATGAGCATTGCTTTTTCGTTGACTTCTAGAATGACATTGGTGGTGTTCCCATCATCCATTGTCCAAGGCCTAGTCAGGTGTACTGCTTTCTTAAACTCGGCTGGTGACATATCCTCCTTCAAGTTGTTAGCATATAGTTCATCCATGAATTCCTCTGGTGTAATAGCAGTGTCAACATCGAAAATAGTCAGTCGTGGCTTAATTCCAGGATTTTTTTCAACACTCAATCCAACTTCAGCAAATTTTCGCGATGCAGCAACCTTTGTAGCCTCAGAAACCGATGGCGTGCGGATAATTGCACCTCCGCGTTTTAGTTCACGAACTTCATGAACTCGGACTCCAAGGACTGGCGCAACCTCTTTCTTAATTTTTTCAGCAATTTGTTGGCCAGACAGCTCTGGATCTTTACCCTTAACAACGCAGGACCATGTCTCTTTCACTCTAGTGTTTCTTGGTGCTGGAATTGGTGCAGTCGGTAGTATTCGGGGAATTGGGGCATTCGATGGTACAGTTGCATGCGGAGCATTCTTCTGAGCAGTCTGTGAAATAGAAAGCAAAGTTTGTAATTCACCATTTTTTAGTAAAAGTGCAACCACTAGTTCATCATAGCGAGACAAAATATTTGACAGATTTTCTACATCACCGCTAATTAGTGCTTTGCGACAAGCACGCTGGGTATTCGATAAATCAGCCATCACAGCTGCAGCTCCATCTGCTACAATGTCTTGTGCACTTAATTTATCAGTGCTACAAGTGGTAACAGCAATGGGAGCAACAGGAGTGGGGATGGTTCTTGCAGCAGTAGGTTGAATGAAATCAGCAACAGATTTATCAGCCATATCTTCGTCCTTCCCTTTTTTTAGCGGTGGCGACAATATTTCCCCTGGAGAAAGAGAACGATTTTTCAAGGATTTTTTCTTTCCTCGCAACAATTCAGCTCCATCCGTCATTTTAATGCTCCGTTCCCTTGTCTTCTTTGCATTATGGCGCTCTAGAATATCATCGCCATCGTTGCTCTCTGTAACGCTTAGTCCAGATTTTTCCTTTCCTTGCAGCAATTCAGTATCGTCAGTCATTTTGATGCCCCGTTCTCTTATCTTCTTTGCTTTATGACGCTCTACAACATCATCGCCATCGGTGCTCTCTGAAGCGCTTAGTCCAGAGCTCACTGAACGGCTCCGAAAGCCCTTCATAGCTACAGTATACTTTCACTTTCACTTATCACTTATCACTTATCACTTATCACTTGTCACTTATCACTAATCAAACAAAATTTTTAATTCCAAATTTTAAAACTTTTTTTTTTTTTTTTTTTTTTTCCAAACAAAAATTTTTAGTGTTACTCAGACGAGCTCCGGATTACAACTGAATATTAACACAATATTATTCAGGTAAGCAAAGAATCAAATTCCATAGCCTACTTGTTTTTTTATCATAGCCTACTTGTTAAAAAACAATATTTTTTTTTCAAGATTTTACAAGTTTTTTTTTACAAGTTTTTTTCAACACTTTTTTTTTTTTTTTTTTTACAACTTTTTTGTATATTTTTGGGAGCACTTTTTCAACACGTCCAAATAGCTTGACATATAAATCAAAACTCCAGTAGATAGGGACAGTAGGAATCTCGTTAATCCATTCATGCGCGTCACTAATTAGATGACGAGGCATTTGGCTACCTTAAGAGAGTCATAGTTACTCCCGCCGTTGACCCGCGCTTACTTGAATTTCTTCACTTTGACATTCAGAGCACTGGGCAGAAATCACATTGTGTCAACACCCGCTAGGGCCATCACAATGCTTTGTTTTAATTAGACAGTCGGATTCCCCAAGTCCGTGCCAGTTCTGAATTGATTGTTAATTGATAATCGTTATAATTAATAAGAACTAATTGGTTTGACCCAACTAGTATTCTTAAAAATTTTAGCAAGAAAGTTCCACAATTGGATACGTAACTAACTATCCGGGGAACAAGTTACAACCATAAATGATCGAAACTCTATTTACCCAGAACGAGCACATAAACCATATTATTGTTTCCCAATCAAGCCCGACTATCTCAATCTTCAGAGCCAATCCTTATCCCGAAGTTACGGATCTAATTTGCCGACTTCCCTTACCTACATTATTCTATCGACTAGAGACTCTTCACCTTGGAGACCAGCTGCGGATATTGGTACGGCCTGTTGAGAAGTTTGCGTATCCCCACCATAAATTTTCAAGGTCCGAGGAGAAAATATCGACACAACAGTATATGTCATGCTCTTCTAGCCCATCTACCATATCTCTCTGCGAAAGACTTCCATGGTAGTACGACTATAAAACAGAAAAGAAAACTCTTCCGATATCTCTCGACGGCTTCTTTATGGTCGTTCCTGTTGCCAGGATGAGCACGAGGCCCATATTTAATAACAAACGGATACTCAACAGGTTACGGAATTGGAACCGTATTCCCTTTCGTTCAAAATTATTCAAGTATATAATTTTTACATATAGTAAATTTTATTTTTACTTGAAAATTTTCGGCTTTCGCCTTGAACTTAGGACCGACTAACTCGTGATCAACCACTGTTCACACGAAACCCTTCTCCACTTCAGTCCTCCAAGGTCTCATTCGATTATTTGCTACTACCACCAAGATCTGTACCAATAGCAGCTCCATGCAGGCTTACGCCAAACACTTCTACGCATACCATTGTACCTTCCTACTCACTAAAGTTTCAAAATTTATATTACAAGTAATATAAATCATCTACTTTAGCGGTAATGTATAGGTATACAACTTAAGCGCCATCCATTTTAAGGGCTAGTTGCTTCGGCAGGTGAGTTGTTACACACTCCTTAGCGGATTTCGACTTCCATGATCACCGTCCTGCTGTTTTAAGCAACCAACGCCTTTCATGGTTTCTGCATGAGTTGTTAATTTGGGCACCGTAACATTACGTTTGGTTCATCCCACAGCGCCAGTTCTGCTTACCAAAAGTGGCCCACTGGGCACAATATATCATAACCTTAAACTTCATATCAAGAAAGTTAAGGTTCTTACCCATTTAAAGTTTGAGAATAGGTTAAGATCGTTTCGACCCTAAGGCCTCTAATCATTCGCTTTACCAGATAAGATTATTTTATATAACATTAAAATGCACCAGCTATCCTGAGGGAAACTTCGGAAGGAACCAGCTACTAGATGGTTCGATTGGTCTTTCGCCCCTATACTCAATTCTGACAATCGATTTGCACGTCAGAACTGTTTCGGTCTTCCATCAGGGTTTCCCCTGACTTCAACCTGATCAAGTATAGTTCACCATCTTTCGGGTCACAGCATATCTGCTCAAGGTACGTTCCAGTTAGAGGCATAAATAATATAAATATTATTATACATAACTATATAGAACGCCCCGGGATTGTGTTAATTAGCTATAAAATAGTTAAAAAACTAATCCCATTATTAGTCAAGTTAATTACGCTATTAGGTTTATATCCCAATAACTTGCACATATGTTAGACTCCTTGGTCCGTGTTTCAAGACGGGTCCCGAAGGTATCCTGAATCTTTCGCATTGTTAATCATACAAGTGCTTATAATAAACACAAAAATCAATGATAATTATGCCATTATATAATTCCGAAAAATTAACGCACTGTATTCTTATTAGTCTATCAACACTTTATCAAATTAATGACATTTATTCTATGTTAAAATGCAAGCATAATAATTTGAATAAACTATAAGCCATATTTTATGATAAATTTAATATGTTAATAGATTACAATGTCCTTATATGGAAAAAATGCACATTATTTGTATAATATTGTTTAAATATTATAACTTTAATGATGAATTTTCCATAACGGATATTCAGGTTCATCGGGCTTAACCTCTAAGCAGTTTCACGTACTATTTAACTCTCTATTCAGAGTTCTTTTCAACTTTCCCTCACGGTACTTGTTTACTATCGGTCTCATGGTTATATTTAGTTTTAGATGGAGTTTACCACCCACTTAGTGCTGCACTATCAAGCAACACGACTCTTTGGAAACATCATCTAGTAATCATTAACGTTATACGGGCCTGGCACCCTCTATGGGTAAATGGCCTCATTTAAGAAGGACTTAAATCGTTAATTTCTCATACTAGAATATTGACGCTCCATACACTGCATCTCACATTTGCCATATAGACAAAGTGACTTAGTGCTGAACTGATTTCTTTTCGCTCGCCGCTACTAAGAAAATCCTTGTTAGTTTCTTTTCCTCCCCTAATTAATATGCTTAAATTCAGGGGGTAGTCCCATATGAGTTGAGGTTGTATAAAGCAATAATATTATTTACATTATCTTTATTTTATGAAGAACAATATATTAGATGTATTTTCAATTTTCGCATCTTTAAATAAGAGACAATTCCAGATGAAAAATATTTCATATTTTTTATGCTAGACATTTCTCAGTATTATTTGAATTGAAAAAAGAAAGAATTGTATATCTTCATTTTTCACATACAAATTTTTGTTATTATGTGAGATAATTGCTTTTAATTTTTATATTATGAATATATAAAATATATCCAATAATATACCATATGCATACTATAATGTTTAAAAAACAAAATAGTAAACAACTTTATTAGCATAGTCTTACAACCCTCAACCATATGTAGTCCAAGCAGCACTTCAAAATTAATTAAAGTACATAACAGCATGGACTGCGATATGCGTTCAAAATGTCGATGTTCATGTGTCCTGCAGTTCACACGATGACGCACAGTTTGCTGCGTTCTTCATCGACCCATGAGCCGAGTGATCCACCGCTTAGAGTTTTATAAATATATATAATATATACAATTCGTCATTTATATTTTTATTGAAAGAAATTAAAAATACACCATTTAACTGGCATATATCAATTCCTTCAATAAATTTATTTTTATACCTAAAATAATTGTTGCGAAATGTCTTAGTTTTATATAATCAATATAAATAGTTTTATATTGTTGAATATTATATAAAGCATTAACCTGAATATCAGGTACAACAATGTATATTTTAGGTGTTGCATTTATCAATGTATGCGCATAATTTAATATGAACAATACATTCCGCAACGCATGTATATTATGAGTCATATACAAGCTAATTATATTTATTTTAAGACGATATCTCGTCTTTTTATATACATATATATATTTTTCAAGACAATATTT